>NC_092143.1:61166074-61466574 GCF_043159975.1 Macaca nemestrina | reverse complement strand
CACTTATATTTAAAGAATCAATTCAAATAGAACATTATCCAAGATATCTTTCTTTCTTTTTTTTTTTTTTTTTTTTTTTGTTGAGACAGAGTCTCGCGCTGTCACCCAGGCTGGAGTGCAGTGGCACAACCTCGGCTTACTGCAAGCTCCGCCTCCCGGGTTCAGGCCATTCTCCTGCCTCAGCCTCCTGAATAGCTGGGACCACAGGTGCCTTCCACCACGCCCAGCTAATTTTGTGTATTTTTAGTAGAGATGGGGTTTCACTGTGTTAGCCAGGATGGTCTCGATCTCCTGACCTTGTGATTCGCCCGCCTCAGACTCCCAAAGTGCTGGGATTACAGGTGTGAGCCACCGTTCCGGGCCGATATCTTTTTAAATGAAGTAATTGCAAAAATAAACTGCACATGTTTTCGAGATTTTATTTAACTGGGAAAAAGGAACTGAATATTCTTAGTAGTTTCTTTTTTTCACGTATGAGGAATACATGTGTTAAGTAGGTATCAAATTCAGAAACAAAAGACCGTGGCTCTTCACAAGATGATTCTCTCTCAAAAGGACCAAATAATTTTTATTCACAAATAAAAATACAAGAAACTGTTACAAAAATATAAATTTTAAAATACATAGTACCTTGGTTGGGTTTATTTCATTCTATTTCATCTATCTTAAGCCATTAATTGTGAGATGCACCATTATTCTAGCATATATGGCATTATTAAAGACAAAATGCTACTAATTAAATGACTCAGTGTTTTAACAATAGTCACACTTGATGCATGAAACAGTCACACTTACTTCTAACCTATTCTGAGATTTTGGCAACTGCTGCTGCTCTGAGATCCACTGTCGTGAGCAATATTCTACTATCAATCTCAACAACAAAAGTTGTACAGCTTCTTGAGGGCATCCTTCCTTTGGAGAGCTTATAAATACTCCATTGTTGCTTTGCAGGAAAATAAAAAAAATTACAGTCATTTCTCTAATGATAAATATTGGTTTCACAAATAGCAAATTTACCTCCCATTGATCTCTTTCTATACCATTCTGCATATACAATTTTCATGTAATGTCAAACCACGGTGTAATTCTTTAAAGACATTTTAAATGGCAATCAAATTTAACATGTATGCATGTTGTGACAACAAAGCACATAATTATATTGAAAGAAGAATATATAACTATACCTTAATCTGTTCACCTCTAAGCAATACAATTATATCACAACCGATACCTGGTCAAAAGTGACTTTAACAGAGTATCCACTGTAATTCACAGCTCAGCTTCAGAAGATAAACACACACATGCATATGTACACCCAGAGATATACAACTCAGGAGAAATAAAATAATATGCACAAAGTATTCTGATTTTTCACTTTGATGTATCTAATGTCCTTTATAATTAATTCTGATACTCACTTCCTGGAATTTGTTATGTGGTCACAAATCTCATATTTGAAAATATGCTACAAGATTCAACTAATCAAGTGAATTACATTATAAAATTATAAAAAGTATACGTAAAATATTCTATAACATTTATTTTCTTAGGTACAATAACATAAATGTGAGATTGGATAAGGATTTGCATATTCCTGTAGGCTCTAAATGAGTTTAATGTTATTAAAATATGTCTTGGTTCCTTACAGGGGTCTAATAACTAGCACCCCTTTCCTCACCTAAGTTCTTCAAGTAAAGAAACAGGACAAATGAGTAAGAAAGATGAAGATTAACACAGTTTATTTTGGATAATTCTAATTTGGAGGATTTGCTTAGTGTGGGAATCAATGGGCTTCCTATATCTGAACCTCAAAATGACAACTCTTCTATCAGACCTAGGCTTTGCTGAAACAGGGTACGTCTTCCATATGAGAACAGAACCTGCTGTAGAGTAGAGCAGGCTCTACATTCTATGCAAGGAGTTTACACCCAAGAGAAGGGGAAAAAGAGAAGGGCCTGGGTGTGCAAGTCTGATTTCTCAATCTCAATCAGCAATCAGGATGCGGGTGTGATAAGAAATCAGGAGTGTTATGGCTGGTAGAGTAGCAGCACTCTTCCAGTTGCGAGGAATCTTTAGGAAAGAAGAGTGTTCTCTCTAATAATTCCAAATTTTTCTTATCTTAATAATTTGGGTTTAACCATTCTGCTCAGTCAACCTTGATTCTAACCTTCCCATTATGGGAAGGAGATAATCAATCTATCAGCACAATCCTGCACTCACCTTCATTAAGCCATTCCCGCAATACCGACCACTCCTTCTCCAGTCATTTTGTAACATCACTCAAAGTCCAAGAAAGGTCTAAAATGAGTTGCAGCAGTGCATGATCTACTCCAAGGGCACCATACATACAAGGTTTAAATTTCACTTCTGTATCAGTTTTCTATTTCTGCTATAACAAATGATCAAAGACTTGATGGCTTAAACAACACACATTTATTATTACATACTTCTGGAAGACAGAAGTCTCAACAGACTAAAATTTAAGCTTCTGTAGGTTCTAGAAGATGACTCATTTTCTTGCTTTTCCCACCCTCTCGAGGCTGTCTATATTCCTTGACTAATGGCCCATGCTTGACATCATTCTGACATCTGCATCCATCTTCAGAGTCTGCTGCTTTGACTATACTTCTGTCGTCATCTTCACATCACCTTCTCTGACTCCACCTTTGCTCTTATGAGGATCCCTATGATTATACTGGACCCACCAAGATAACTCAATATAATCTCCACGCTCTACATTTTAAATTTAATCATCTCTGCAAAATCTCTTCCACTGTGTAAGGTAACACATTCATAGATTCTGGGGATTAGGACATGGACATCTTTAGGTGGCCATTATTCTATTTATCACAATTTCCTATTCAATTTCCCATCGAAGGTTTGAAGTAATATTAAAAACAACACAAAAACATGCCAATATAAAAATATAAAATATAAATTATGGAAATTTGAGTGTAATTCCCACCATATCAACAAATCATCAATGTGAAAAAGTACAAATACCTAATACCTTTTCATTAAAACTAAAGATGTTTTCATGTCCCAAAGAATGAAAGTCCAAAAACTGAATTACCTTTCCTTTGTGAATTCAAGTTAAATTAAATGAAAATTAAAAATTATCTTATTCAACTTCTTAATTTTCTCAGCTTCAGCTAGAGAGTCATGATGCCCATGCAGAATCAATTCTTCCTCAGCTGTAGCACCTCAGCTGGGGCTGGCTCTCACCTCAATCAATAGTTCCTCAGGAATTCAGAAAGGATATAGCTTCAACAATTCTCTCCTAAGTAATTCTACACTTTGATTTTTTGTTGGGAGAAGGGACAGTGAAAGGGCCAATTTTTAAGGAGGTATAATTTGCATGTAGTAAAATTTAACTATTTTAGGCATGCGGTTCTTGAATTTTAATATAAGTGTATGATCAAGTAATCTGGACAAAACCCAATTTTGCTACATATTTTGACTTTCTATTATAAACTCACACCCATTAAGGGGATGTTATGTCTTCCTGGAGAATTGACCCCATTATCATTATATAACACTCTTTTTTTATCACTTGTTCTGAAACCTCTTTTCTCTGAAAATAATGCACAACTTTTTGTTGGATTAGTGTCTGTATCTTTCTTTACCAAGGTCAAATTGAAATAGCTTTTACTCTAAGGCTGCCACATGGCTGATAGAGCCACAAAATGACATTTGTTCTTCTTAGAACTTACATCTGGTTAAGACTACAAAAGGCTTCTGTGCCTTTGCTTAAGTCTGAATGGCAAGAGCTCCTGGCTGTGAAAAATTAGGAGAGAAGAATACTTGCTCCTTGCAGACAGCTTCTCCCTAGAGAAAATCCCTTTCCTTTCCCTCATGGCCTACAATTAAAGTGGCTAAGGTACAGTCATGTAAAGCACAGGCCAAAGAAACTCTCCTCTGCATTTGAATCTTTTTTAAAAAATTTATTTTTAATTGATAGATATTCAATGTATATATTTATGGGGCACAATGTAATATTATAATATATATATTACTGTAGAATCATTAAATCAGCTTAATTAACTTATATGTGACTTCTCATACTTATCATTTTCTATCATGAGAACATTTAAATCCACTCTTTTAGCAATTTTGAAATATATTATACATTATTATTAACTCTAGTCATTTATGCTGCCCAATAGATCACTAGAACTTATTTCTTCTGTCTGACTGAAATTTTACACCCTTTGACTATTTTGAACAGAGTTCCACAAGTAGAAAGCTGCCCTAAAGGGACAGCTACCTGGATTCCACTACCTGATCTATTTTTAGTGTTTTCCACATCCAGGTTGTTAAACTGCTGCTTTGGTTCAGTAATTACTCTGCAAAGTTTAATTAATTTGTTTAATTAGTCTATGCTTAAATACCTTTAGTAATAGAATCCAATTACTTCATCCAATATTTATCTTTTTATGTTAAAAATACTCTTAGTTTTCTTGAGCTGAAACTAGAGCCCTATAGCTTCCTCCTTTAGCCCTACCTCTATCTTTTTACGGGTATAAAAAGAGATTGAAATCTTACTCCACATTGCCATTCATTCAAATGATTGAACTCATTATCTTTTCCATATTAGTTCCATATTCATCCCTAGGATACTTCCTTATATGACACGATTCATATCTTTACCATCCTTTTGTAATAATCACTAACTAATCTTACTACTCTAAAAGTGAAGTGTACAGAATTGAATATCACACTTTATGTGTGGCCAGTCAAATACAGATAAAAATGAGACTATTAACTATTCCATCCCTCAAGTCTCTCATTCAGTGATCTTGTCCCCTGTGAATAGAAGTTAAGTCATGTTAGATTTTGGTTTTGAATAAAATCATATTATTTCAAAGGCACTATTGATAAATAAAATAACTTCATCTCTTCATTTGCACATAAATTTTTTTATGTTGAAGTTTAATCAAAACAGAACAAAAGACATGGATAGGAGCAAAGTTGTAATGAAGTTAGGAAAGGTAATTGAATCCACAGAAACAAATGAGAAGAGGTAGAAATGGTAATTAAGAAGTTTAATATAATAAGATATAATAAGCTCTATAAACAAGTATTTGTTCTTTCCTCCCTCATCACACTTAAAATATATTAAATTATATAAAGTAATAATTATAACAATGCATTGTTGAACTTGTAATGTATATGAATATATTATGCATAGCAATAGTAGCACTGAAATGAAGAAAAGAGAATAGAGGTATACGAGAGTAACATTTCTACATTTCACTTGAATCAAGTTAGTATAAATATGAGGTAGATTCTAATAAGTTAAGATATATTTGGTAAGGCCTAGATGAACCACTGAGATATCTTAAAAATATAGTAAAATATCATTACAGAAATTAAAATGTTACACTAGACGATATTCACTAAATGCAAAAAAAAATGTGTAAAAGAGAAACAAAATATAATATGAGTAAAAGAGAAACAAAATATAATATGAGACACATAGAAAATGAAAATTAAAATGTCAGGGAAATAAGTTAAGAAAAAAATAAAAAGCCTCCAGATTTGAATGGAAGAACCAAACTTATCTCTACTTGTAGATGACATAATCTTGAGTGTAAGAAAATCCTATAGAATCCACTTAAAAATTATGATAAATAATAATTCAGTTTAGGAAAGTTACAGGTGAAAGATAAATACACAAAATTGTATTTTACATTCTAACTCTAGGAAGAAAAAGTAAATAAAAATCTGAAAACTAAAATATTTGTATTTTGTACACTAGCAATGAACAATTTAAGAACAAAATTAAGAAAATCATTCAATGTGGAATGTCATCTAAAAGAATAAATTGCTTAGGATTAAATTTAGCAAAAGAGCTGCAAAACTTATACTCTGAAGCCACCTCTACATTAATGAGCACTGATGTGTTTCCTTTTGGATGTCTACTGTTTGGAGTTTGTTGAGGCTCTTTTCATCTCGAGATTTTTTTTTCAGTAAATTCGTAAAATTTCAATCATTATTTCTTCAAATATTTTTTCTTTTTCTTTCTGTTTCTAAGGGACTCCTGTTACATGTATTTTGCTATCCTTGATGTTGCTCTATTCGGTTTTTTTCACATTGTTTTCTCTTTCCTTCAGATTAGATAATATTTATCGACCAAACTTTGAAATCATGGATGTTTCCCTCTGCTGTCTTGAATCTGCTTTTTAGCCACTCTAGTAGATTTTTCATTTTGGCTACTGCATTTTTAAAATCTATAACTTCTGTTTGGTATTTTATTGTTTTTATTTATTATTAAATAACTCAAAAATACTTAAAATCAACAGAGAAACTTAAATGTTTCTTGAAATTATTTGTTCAACACATATACACACACAACACACAGTACAGGAGCAATTGATAGAGGAGCAAAAACAAAATAAAACATAATCAGTTTTCCTAGTGAGGCCAGATGCAGTGTCTCATGTCTGTAATCCTGACAGGTTCAGAAACGGAGGCAGGAGGATTGCTTGAGGCCAGGAGTTTGAGAACAGCCTGGGAAACATAGCGAGACTCCGTCTCTACAAAAAAAATTAAAAATTAGCCCGCTGTAGTGGCACATGCCTGTAGTGCTAGCTTCTTGAGAGGCTGAGGCAGGAAGATTGCTTGTACCTGGAAGTTCAAGGCTGTAGTGAGCCATGATTGTACCACTGCACTCCATTCTGAGTGACAAAGTCCAACCATGTCAAAAAAAAGTATGTCTTCTATAATCTGTAGAAGAACCACTAAGGAAATAACTCAAAAATATAGCTAAAATCAACAGAAAAATTAATATGATAAATTCAAAAGTATCAGCAAAGAATTCATACAGAAAAATCTAGAAGAAACATATTTTTAAAAACCTACCAAAATTGCAGATGTAAACCCAGCCATAACTATAATTACATTAAATGTGAATGGACTGGACACTTCAATCAAAAGGCAGAGATTGCTAGACTGACTAAAAAACATGACTTTTCTAAATGTTATCTATAAAATCGTACTCTATATTCAAAGACACAAGCAGGTTGGAAGGATAGAAAAATATATTCCATACAAATATATATGTACAAAAGAACTGCAGTGGCTTTATTACTATCACAGAAAATAGACTTGAATACAAGAAATATTTCTAGAAACAAAGAAGGATATTTTATGAAGAAAACAAGGTTAATATATGAAGAAGATATGATAATTATAAATGTATATGCACCTTACACTTATAAAATTTAAAGTATAAATGTATTCACACCAAAATACTCCTTTCCTGGATAAGGAATGAGATGAATTCTACAATCTTCCTATTCACATGGCTTTTGTGTCATGAGCTCTTCTCAGCAAAGAAAAATGTTTTCCTTTGTCAATGTCTGACAAGTGTAATTTTGCAGGCAATTTCTAAGAAAAAAGAAGATTCAAATACATAAGTGTTGAAAGTGTGTCCTGAAATTATAAGCATAAAGAAAGAAATAATTTACTTTTAGATCATTTGGGATCACATACTTTGCTTTATACCGACTTTGAGCTAAAGACTAAAGTACACAAATTATTGTGTTCATGTATGATCTTAACTCTTTCATTTTCAGATTTTAGGTGGATTCACTCTGCTTAGGCTGAGTGTAAATTGTTCCAAGAATATTATACATGTTGGGATTTCACAATGTATACCATTTATTTTTAGGGAGCTTATTTGTGAACTTGCCGTCTTGTAATGATTCAACTCTAGAGAGTTGTAAGCTGTGTCATTTTGTGCTCTGCTTTCCTTGATGAAAACATGTTTAACTGGTCTTTAACATTAAATATTTTCGTGAAAGCCAATGTTCTTAATGTAGCCTTCTAGTTATTTATTATTCTTATCAGTTTTGGAATTCTGCAGAGTACAACACATTGCCAGAAGTCTGGTGTGACATCCTGAAAAGTAATCTTGTGTTGTTTGTTCTGTTCTCTTGCCATAGAGCTAATTTTCTCAATAATAGCTACTATGGAAATAACAAATATAAAAGCTTCATTTTCTCATCCTTTAAAAAGCCCTTTAGCTCACTTTGAAATCCTCAAAGAATATATAGAAAAACATCTATCAACTGAAAAATGTCAAAGCTAATGCTCTGTCTCAAAATTAAAGCACAGAGAAAAAGCCTCCAATACAGCTGCTAACTTCTTTGGTGTCTCTGAAGCATCCTGCCAGTGTTAACCCCCAAGGGTTCATACTACTGCTGAGGGCACTAACATAGACTTCTCCCACTTCTGCACACAGCCTACCCTTTCTTGTAAATGATGAAGTATGAAATGAATTAAGCAACTTTGGAACTTGCATTGATATTCTGGACCAAGCATCACTGCTCACTCATGCATTGAAAGGATGACATGTTGAATAGAATTTAAAAATTCTGAAGTATAAGTGCAAAGTAAGTCACCCTAAATACCAGAAGCATTGATTTTAAAATGCCATATTCCAAAACTAAATGAAATAGTGGTCATCTGGATTCTCTAAGCCTAAAAATCTTACTTTACTTCAATTTCTAAAGTATTTCACCCAGGAGTGCCGGAGTGCCCTAATTTCCCCATTGATTTTCCCTGTCATGGAGACCATACATTTAAATTTTAAGCATAGTCATGAGGGAGGAACAAAATGAAAGTATCTAAGAATTCTGTATTCCCACAGCAGGTTCTAAATGTTCATAATATTGCAACTTCCATCCACTTTTGTTCACGTTTCGGATAGTGTTGGTGCTCTACCGGGAAAGTCTCGAATATCTTTTTTCCTTTGTTTCTTATATTGGCTAGGAAGGGACGAGAAGGAAACCACATTTTGTGATTTTATCCCAACACTCAGTATGTGCAATTATTTTATAAAAGACTGACCACAGGCTACCAGAGCCCCCCTTGCCTGCCTTGTATAAAGATGAGCTAGCATCTAAAACTTAAATCTCCAACACCCCAGCTCAGAACAATTTTGAGGTGTAACACATTCCACAAAACCCTTGCAATATCAGGTTGAAGACACCCTTTGTAGGACTTTGACTATACCTCATTTTACTTTTCCATTTCAAACCCCTCCCCTTCTCAACTTTCCCTACTCTCTTGTTAGTTTCCCAGGGAGCCCTTTCTTTATAAATATCTTGCCTGTGAATCCAAATCTTAATGTTGACTTCTGGGGGTCTCAACCCATGACACAGCCTGGTACCTTGGAATTATGCTACTCTGACATAAAGAAGAAAGCCATTTTAATAAGGGTTATGAGGGAGGAAAAGGGGCTAGTGCTAGGTAGAGAAAAAATAGAGTGCTAGGTGTGCTTTACTATCTTATCTTTATCACCCTTTCCTTGATACTTTTTTGCCCCTTTCAAGGCCACTGTGCCTTTGAACTTTACCTAGAGTTCCCTTATATGAATACCATTATTCATTTAACTCATTGTTGTCCTTCTGTCAGAACATACTTGCTCATTCTCCTGGTGCCCAGGACTTTGGATGCTATCCTCTAATCTGATTAAGCAATACTAGAAAGAATTACTTAGTAACAATTATGAATAACTATTACTAGCCATCAGAGAGAGAGAGATACATGAAAATATCTATGGTATATATATTTAAATTAAAACATTAAAATAGAAACATGAAAATGACTTAGTTCCTATCCTAAATAAATGGATTTTTTTTTTTTAAAAAAAAGTATTTTAACACAGCATGCACTTAAAATAGTACCTTTCAAACATCATAAGGGATATATGAACAAAGTACTATAAGTGCTCAAAAAAAGAGAAGAAAGAAACCATGTGGCAAATATTTTTGCATATGATTTCATTGAAAATGTTAAGTTAGTCTATTGGCAAACCCAAGGGCTGGATAATAACCAGCTTATGCAAAGATCAACAAAAAAAGATAAATCAATGGAGAGAATGCATAAAAAGAAAATGTTAAGTTAAATAATATAAAGAACCTACTCCCACCTTCTACAGATAAGTAAATAAGTTCAAATAAATTAAGCACTTGTCTGAGGCACATAGTAGGTAAATGCCAAAAATAAAATTGAAAGTCCAACTTCTGCATGCAAAGCCTATGCTTTTTATAGTATTTCAGCCAAAGAGAGCAAAACGTCATTGGAATGGTTACATTAAAATTAGGGAGGCCATTGTTTTAGACTGAGCCCCTGCACTGGGCCCTAACAGACCAAGCCAAACCAAAATGGTGTCACTCTTGCTAAATGCCACATAAACTGAAACATCAAAGAAACAGATAGATACTAAACAAGACCAGTTGTTTTTTTGTTTGTTTTTTTTTTTTCTTGAAAACAGGAGTTTCCAATTGAATTTGTAATAATTTTGTCTTTTGGTAGAAAATAGATGTTAGTTAGGAAGTTCAGTAATTTAAGTTAGTAATTGAACCAGCTACCTTTTCTGTATTATTCATTCTTGTACTAACTATAGGATATTGTACCATCTACTGAAACATTTTAAAAAATTAGATAAGATAAAACTTGTTGATGGTCACAAAGTAAATACGTGGCAGAGAGGGGTTTGATCCCAGATCTTTTACTTCAAAGCCTCATATTTTACCCAGTTTCCTTCCAGCTATATGGAAACTGAGAGTCGGGGTTACCAGACAAAAGAGAAGGTTGGGGCAAAAAGACAGAATAGGGAAGTTTTTGAGCATGTGTGGGGAGAGGGACATTGCAGTTTTGTTGGGGTGTGTGGTCAATGAACATCAGGGGAGTGACATAAACTGACAAAATGCTCTGATTGAGTCTAAGAAGTTTAGACTTAATGGACGGACAGTGGGGTACCATTGAAAGGTTTTAACCAAGGACAAACTATGGACAGAGCTGAGTTTTAATATGCTTACTTATCAGATTTTTATGGTAACAGAGCTTCTCTATGTTAACCACAGAAGTAATCTTTACTGTTTTAGACAACGTGTTTTTAATGAGATGGATTTGGCGATCAGGTTAATTTCCTATGACATCCTTTAAATCATACCATATGGGATATTGCTGCTTTTATACATACTTAAAATGGACTCTTTTTAACACTCAGATGCAATTATTACTAATGCCATCACAATGGATTAATAGCATAATGCCAGCTGTGCATTTAATACAGAGCATCTAAGTCTGTCTACAGGGATTACTAGTAATCAATCAAATACAAACAAGCATGGGGAAAATGTAAATTTAATCCTGTAAGATATTAATGAACAAAAGCTTCAGGTTGAGAGTTTGAGGTAATTGTAACATTTCACATCCGATGAAAGGCAAGATCATTAACAGAGGTATTTATTAACTATAAGGCAAAAATTGGGGAGATTTGGGAGATCAGCAATTTCAGGGACTAGGCAGATGTCTCAGATGTCCCAGGACACTGGCTGGGATTATGCCTGATTTCTCCACTCTCTCTATTCTGGATCCACATATTGACAAGCTGGAAGGGATGAAGGGAAGCTGGCAGAGGCATTAAGGAGCAAGAAACGGACTATAAGAATTAGGGAGGAAGATTGGCTCTGAAGCTTAGAGAAAGAGTAACACAGCTTCTCTGTAATGCTCTGATCAGACCAAGGATGCTGTTCATATCGCACTTGTGCTATACACAAGACATTTCCAGATCCAAGGATCAGAGAGAAGAATATTGACTCTAGTAGCATGAAGGACTGGAATAGAAAGTGACAATAATTTTTGAAGAGAGAGTGAGACAGAGCAAAAATACAAATCCATTAATTCTTTTAAAAATCCATTCATTCTATAAAAATGATTTGAATGCCTAATTTATTCCAGACACTGTTTGAATGCTGGGGATACAACAGTGCAAAAACAAACAAAGAAACAAAGAAGAAAAGTTCTCTCACTCTAGAAGGTCTCATTCCAGTGGAGAAATTTGGCATCCAGCCACTATGATGAACAAGTACATCTATGATGTGTCAGGTACTGATAAGTGCTTTGAAACAAGGTAACTACATAATGGTTGCAGCAACTTTCCAACTCTGTATAAACCAAAAGACCTTTAAAGATGTTTCCTTCCATTCACCCTCAGTGCCAGCCGTTTGGAGATGCATACTCTTTTGTTCTCTTTCCTTCTTCACATGTGCATTTTGGCATGTGTTATAACCTGGCACTGAAATGCACATGTAAAGAAGGAAGGAGGACAGAAAAAAGAGTAACCATCCCCACATGGCTGGCACCAAGGCTGAATGGAAGGAAAGGTCTTTAAAGGTTACAGAACAATCTACAATGCCACCAAAGTCACTTTCAGAGCAGGAAGGGAGTGTGTTATTTGCAAAGCAGCATGCCAGCTTCTCTGTAATTTCTGAAGCAATAAAGGTACTGATGCAAGGATGTGAGAATGAATCCATTTCCCTTCCCTTAGGAACAGTACAGCACAGTGGACTTGCTTCTTCAAGCAGGAGTTTTGCTTTATTTTTAGAATGAAACTAAAGTTTATGATATTACACATCGAGATGGTTAAAGTTTTCTAAATTATCAATTACAGAGCCCAGGATTTTGAACTTAATGGACTGTACAGTAAGTTCATTAGAGTAAGACTAATTTTTACTATGTTATAATCTGTCTCTAATTTCAAAATAATGGAAACTCCTAGAAATGGCTATCAAACTTTTAAAGCATTATCAGCTGTTGAAATATGTAGTCCTAAAGCGGAATCTCTGCAGCTGTGGACTAAGCCTCACAGTGTTACCATCAACCCTCACACATTGATTAAATACTAATGTGACCCCAAGGCAATTTCTAATTTTTTTCTTTCTATAGACCTCATACTTCTAAAGCTATTAAGCTACTTTATTCTTCTGCTAATTATATGAGATGTTATTAATTTGAAGCCTAAAATTCATAGAACTTCTTCAAAGCAACTTTACAATGTCAATGGCGTTGAAGTGAAAAATATAATGAAGAAATGAAGAAAGTTTCAAATGGTCAATTTCCAAACTTCTAAACTTTAAGATACATGCTATTCTCGCCTCTCTGCTGAATCAGTTAGTAAGTACTGATAGTGCTTGACCTAAAGAAGGAAAAAAAAAATATTTACTAGCAACTATTTCAAACCAGATTGATTATTCTCTCTCAAACATATTTTTGTAACAGTGTAATTGATCAGTTTACTGTAGTCTAAAACAAATCGAATCTTATTTTCAATTTGTTAGTTAAACCTTGGCTTCTTCAATTTTGCTTTTAAAACGTTCTTTTACTCTCAGGTAGATTTGTTGCTGCACATTGACATGGCATTCATTAAGCAACCATTCCTTTATTCAAAGCTTCATTCAGCAAGCATTAATTGATCAGTCATGACTAAGAATAAGGTGTTTGGATCCCATTCAAGAGTCTGTTTGTTCCTTATTAGAAGGGTGACATGGAGCAATGGATTTAACCTTTATAAACATACTTTTCTCATTCAAAATATGGAGAAAGTAAGACTACTGCTTAATCATGTTGCTAACTGTACTAAAGAAAATAATGCCAACTCTTGACACTCCCCCGTACCCTCTATTCCAAATATATTCATTATTTCTATTGCTCTGAATGAGGCATTCTTTTTACTCGTGGTTCGTTTTGCTTTTCTATTCACGCTGTCTAAAATGTGCTTCTTCCCTATTGTGAAGTCTTTTTTAACAATGAAGTTCTAAGCTCCCTATTGTCTCTGTTATAAAATCTTTATTGACTGATTCCGCTCCTCATCCTCCCAAAAGTTAGAAATGACCCTCTCACTTTCATACCCCCTTATTGTTTTGCTGAAGTTTGTGTTATAGTAACTACAAATTTGTTCCCCTTTTTGTTTACATCTATGTTTCCTTCATTAAATATAAATTTTTAAGCCTTAGAAATACTTCTTATATAGCCAGGCACGGTGGCTAACGCCTGTCATCCCAGCGCTTTAGGAGGCCGAGGCGGGCAGATTATGAGGTCAGGAGATTGAGACCATCCTGGCTAACAAGGTGAAACCTGCTCTCTGCTAAAAATACCAAAAAAATTAGCCAGATTTGGTGGCACGCGCCTGTAATCCCAGCTACTCAGCAGGCTGAGGCAGGAAAATCGCTTGAACCCTGGAGGCAGAGGTTGCAGTGAGCGGAGATCGCACCACTGCACTCCAGCATGGGCTACAGAGACTTCTTCACAAAAAAAAAAAAAGAAAAAGAAAAAGAGAAATACTTCTTATTCACACTTTAGCCTAAGAAGAGTGCCTGAAATATAATTAATGTGCGATAAGTGTTGAATGGATGACAGCATGAATAAATTCATAGTTTATGCATAAATTCCATTATGGTTATCTGCTGTGTGCAAGAGCAAATGAGTGCCCAGAGATCTTACTATGTGCAGTTATTGAGCAAAGCACTTCACAAAAGGTATATTATATAACTTACTGAAATTTGTTTTTATAGGCAAGAAACAAGTATTTTAAAATTAGAAATAATTTTTCTAAAATCATTGCAGAACTAGTATTGGTAATGAAGGCCACAATGATTAAAATTTGAGAGACAAAAAATCAATATAAACATATATAGTCATAAAAACATTATTTATTTTTATGTAATGTACATGTAATATATGTATATATAATATATATTATAATTATGCAACAATATAATATATTTAATGTATATATTTTTATTTTATGAACAGCATTGTATTCTCTCAAAAATTTTATTTTTTCTTTTGCTGTATTTTTTTTTTTAAATAAACAGGGCCCCACTATGTTTCCCAGGCTGATCTTGAACTCCTTGGCTCAAGTAATCTTTCCATGTTAGCTTCCCAAAGTGCTAGGATTACGGGTGTGAGCCACCATGCCCACCCTCTCTCAAAATTGTTATGTTGAAGTCCTAAACCCCAGTGCCTCAAAGTCTGGCTATATTTGGAGATAGTGCATTCAAAGAGGTAATTAGTTAAAATGAAGCCATTAGGGTGGACCTCTATTCAATCTGACTGATATCCTTGTAATACGGGGAGATTAGGACTTGCAGAGGGACACCAGATATGCGCTCACAAAGAGAAAGTGCCAGTCACGTGAGGAGCTCACAAGAAGGTGCCATGTGCAAGCCCAGGAGGAAGGCCTCAGGAGAACCTGCTGACACCTTGATGTTGGACTTCCAGCCTCCAGAACTGTGAGAAAATAAATTTCTGTTGAGCTATCCAGTCTTTGGTATTATTTTGTTATGGCAGCCCTAGTAGGCTAAAACTATATTTGTCATATCTATGTCTATCCATCTATATATCTTTTTGTCTTGCACAAAATAAATAAATAAAAATAAATAAATTAAACATGCATGTTTGATTTATTTTTATTTATTTATTTATTTTTTTTTTTTTTGAGACCAAGTCTCACTCTGTCATCAGGCTGGAGTGCAGGGGCACGATCTTGGCTCACTGCAACCGCTGCCTCCCAGGTTCAAGTGATTGTTCTACCTCAACCTCCTGAGTAGCTGGGACTACAGACACATGCCACGATGCCAAGCTAAATTTTTGTATTTTTTTTATTATACTTTAAGTTCGAGGGTACATGTGCACAATGTGCAGGTTTGTTACATATGTATACATGTGCCATGTTGGTGTGCTGCACCCATCAACTCATCAGCACCCATCAACTCGTCATTTATATTAGGTATAACTCCCAATTCCATCCCCTCCCTTCTCTCCTCCCCACAATAGGCCCCGGTGTGTGATATTCCCCTTCCTGTGTCCAAGTCATCTCATTGTTCAATTCCTACCCATGAGTGAGAACATGTGGTGTTTGGTTTTCTGTTCTTGCGATAGTTTGCTGAGAATGATGGTTTCCAGCTGTATCCATGTCCCCACAAAGGACACAAACTCATCATTTTTTATGGCTGCATAGTATTCCGTGGTGTATATATGCCACGTTTTCTTAATCCAGTCTGTCACTGATGGACATTTGGGTTGATTCCAAGTCTTTGCTATTGTGAATAGTGCCACAATAAACATACGTGTGCATGTGTCTTTATAGCAGCATGATCTATAATCCTTTGGGTATATACCCAGTAATGGGATGGCTGGGTCATATGGTATTTCTAGTTCTAGATCCTTGAGGAATCGCCATACTGTTTTCCACAATGGTTGAACTAGTTTACAATCCCACCAACAGTGTAAAAGTGTTCCTATTTCTCCACATCCTCTCCAGCACCTGTTGTTTCCTGACTTTTTAATGATTGCCATTCTAACTGGTGTGAGATGGTATCTCATTGTGGTTTTGATTTGCATTTCTCTGATGGCCAGTGATGATGAGCATTTTTTCATATGTCTGTTGGCTGCATGAATGTCTTCTTTTGAGAAATGTCTGTTCATATCCTTTGCTCACTTTTTGATGGGGTTGTTTGTTTTTTCTTGTAAATTTGTTTGAGTTCTTTGTAGGTTCTGGATATTAGCCCTTTGTCAGATGAGTAGATTGCAAAAATGTTCTCCCATTCTGTAGGTTGCCTGTTCACTCTGATGGTCGTTTCTTTTGCTGTACAGAAGCTCTTTAGTTTAATTAGATCCCATTTGTCAATTTTGGCTTTTGTTACCGTTGCTTTTGGTGTTTTAGACATGTAGTCCTTGCCCATGCCTATGTCCTGAATGGTATTACCTAGGTTTTCTTCTAGGGTTTTTATGGTTTTAGGTCTAACATTTAAGTTTCTAATCCATCTTGAATTGATTTTTGTATAAGCAGTAAGGAAAGGATCAAGTTTCAGCTTTCTACTTATGGCTAGCCAGTTTTCCCAGCACCATTTATTAAATAGGGAATCCTTTCCCCATTTCTTGTTTTTGTCAGGTTTGTCAAAGATCAGATGGCTGTAGATGTGTGGTATTATTTCTGAGGGCTCTGTTCTGTTCCATTGGTCTATATCTCTGTTTTGGTACCAGTACCATGCTGTTTTGGTTACTGTAGCCTTGTAGCATAGTTTGAAGTCAGGTAGCATGATGCCTCCAGCTTTGTTCTTTTGGCTTAGGATTGTCTTGGCAATGCGGGCTCTTTTTTGGTTCCATATGAACTTTATAGCAGTTTTTTTCCCCAGTTCTGTGAAGAAAGTCATTGGTAGCTTGATGGGGATGGCATTGAATCTATAAATTACCTTGGGCAGTATGGCCATTTTCATGATGTTGATTCTTCCTAACCATGAGCATGGTATGTTCTTCCATTTGTTTGTGTCCTCTTTTATTTCACTGAGCAGTGGTTTGTAGTTCTCCTTGAAGAGGTCCTTTACATCCCTTGTAAGTTGGATTCCTAGGTATTTGATTCTCTTTGAAGCTATTGTGAATGGGAGTTCATTCATGATTTGGCTCTCTGTTTGTCTGTTACTGGTGTATAAGAATGCTTGTGATTTTTGCACATTGATTTTGTATCCTGAGACTTTGCTGAAGTTGCTTATCAGCTTAAGGAGATTTGGGGCGGAGACGATGGGGTTTTCTAAATATACAATCATGTCATGTGCAAACAGGGACAATTTGACTTCTTCTTTTCCTAACTGAATACCCTTTATTTCTTTCTCTTGCCTGATTGCCATAGCCAGAACTTCCAACACTATGTTGAATAGGAGTGGTGAGAGAGGGCATCCCTGTCTTGTACCAGTTGTCAAAGGGAATGCTTCCAGTTTTTGTCCATTCAGTATGATATTGGCTGTGGGTTTGTCATAAATAGCTCTTATTATTTTGAGATATGTTCCATCAATATCAAATTTATTGAGAGTTTTTAGCATGTAGGGCTGTTGAATTTTGTCAAAGTAAATTTTTGTATTTTTAGTAGAGGTGGAGTTTCATCATGTTGGCCAGGATGGTATCAATCTCTTGACCTCATGATCCATCTGCATTGGCCTCCCAAAGTGCTGGAATTACAGGAGTGAGCCACCGCACCCAGCTTCACATTTGATTTCAAAAGCCAATTAGGTTTAAAATATTTACAACTAAAAACAATAGTTATCTGTCTCACCTTGGATTCCTATTCCCCAAAGACTACCGATTCCAACTCATTTGCTTGTTTCCTCTTGTATTTTCTTCTTGTTTCTAAAAAGCATGATTATAATCTTACTATATTTTTTACATTTGAGATATGGATGATATTATTACATTCCAACCAGAGAAAATGGGGAGTTATTTTTTCTTACATCTTCCCCTCTTTGTTGTAGAATATGTATTTCTCTAGTTTGGTTATGGCATGTTAACATAATTCTGACTATTGCAATGTTACTTTCTGCCAGTTGTAGAATAATAGGACACCAAGTGTCAATCCCACTGATACCTCCATCCCATGAGAACAGTAAACTTCTCTTCATCCTGAAGAGGTCATTTGTATAATGTAATCACTAGAGACAGTTACCTTGTAGAGTGCAATAATTTCACCTCATTGTCACTCCCTTCAATGTCCTCACTGGCTTATGACCTGCAATGTAGCCATATCCCAGTATGTGTTAGGCAATCAATTACCAATTTAGAGCTACAAGAGAGAATATAAATCAAAAGTATTACAAAATCTTGCTAAATTGTATCAACGTACACCTGGAAAGTAGCTGTGGAAATGCATTTTTATGATACTAAATCAGGGAGGGAAAAATAATTTCAAATAGGGCAGAATATCTTAGTATGGGTGCACTTCACAAAGATTCCAGATATAATGGGCTGTATCAAGCAGTTGATAGTAGATTTATTTATTTAATTTTACTTTGAATACTTTACTTCAAGTACTTTAGAAGCTTATTATGTGTCACTTTAGATCTTCCTACAACTATTCTGCTTAATTAATTCAGTGACTGAAACACCTAGACTAATTGGTGGCTTATTCTAAATAAGATTGATATACTGGGTACTTTTTGGTATAATGTAGAGGAAGAATCCAAAATGTTAGGGCAGTAGATACATGTAATAAATGAAGCTGCCTTCCTGTCCATGTTTTATGGGGAGGTATATGAGAAAGTCTCTTCATCATGACTTTCAGAAATACATGTACTGATAGAGGTAGAAATAGAATATTTGAAAGTGCTATAATGGCTACTTTCCATAGGCCGCTGGGCCGTGGGAGATACTGTTAACATTTTCAGTGGCAATGCTGGAAGCAATCAAGAAGTAGCTCTAACTTAAAAGATGAAGATATATTTACTCTACTTTGGACCAGAATGGTCGGAACCAGATAAATCTTTGGTGATTACTTGTTGATTACTGTGTTCTTAGCAATAAACTTTATGGATACCCAGAAAGTTAATAAACCCTTTGTTATGTGTGCCAATAAGAGATCTGACTGAAGCCATAAAAGAGACATGGCCTAATACCTAACTCTCAAATTTGTATCAGATCATAGAATCCAAGTCCTTTGAGACAAAGGCCTTTGCTGATTTCTTTTACCAAAGAGACAAATCCAAGTCCTTTGTGTCCCCCCAAAATTTACATGTTCAAATCCTAATCCCCAATGTGATGTTATTAGGAAGTGGGGCCATGAGAGTAGAGCCCTCACAAATAAGATTAGTGCTTTTATAGAAAAGACCCCAAATATTTATCTTACCCTCTTTCTGCCAAGTTATGATACAAGGAGAAATCAGTAGTCTACGATCCAGAAAAATGGTCCTCACCAGAACCCAACTATGTTGGCACCCTGATCTGGGACTTCCAGCCTCCAGAACAGTAAGATATAAATTTCTGCTGTTTAATCCATCAAGTCTATTACTTTGTGTAGCAGCTCACACTAACTAAGAAGAGGCACTATTGCAGTTAGCCTTTGAATACATTCACAATAATCAGCTATCATCCTCCAGGATATCTTCAGCACAAGCCTAGCAGGTAAAGTAGGTGGGGAAAATGACAGGAATCATCTCCTTAGCATCTCTCAAGTCTTTGATGATGGCATTATACTCTGCAATCCCCCAGGTATACAGTATCACTTTTGATTTATTACAGTTGTGCATTGCAGAAAAATGGGATATACTCTGAGAAATGTATTGTTAGGTAATTTCATGATTGTATGAACATCAATCAGGTCACTTACACAAACCTACATGGTAAAGCCTACTACACACCTAAGCTATGTGGCGTTGCCTGTTTCTCCTAGACTACAAACCTGTACAGTATGTTACTATACTGAATACTATAGGTGACTGTAACACAATAGCATATCTAAACATATCTAAGCAAAGAAAAGGTACAGTAAAATTATGGTATTATAGTCTAACAGGACCAGCATCCTATATATGGTCCATCATTGACCCAGATGTTGTTATGTAGTGCATGACTGTATTTCGGAAGGGAAGAAAAATTCTAGGGATTCCCAACTGGTACTTCCTATCACATGTTGTCTAAATCCATTAGTGAGGAAATCTATATAGGTAGGATTTTTAGTAGCTGTTGAGTAAATCCACTTATCCTCCAACACCAGTAAAATCACAGTGGTCTGCTGTGATGTCGTGGATCTCCAAGAATTAGCGTTAGCTAAGAATCAGTGCCCAGTCATCCTTAAAGAGTATGGACATTTTTCTTTACTCAGTACACAGCATCCTGGAAAATAGCTGTAAGAGAAGGCTATTGTCAGAGCTTCTTTTCTCCGGTGTGCCCACATTACTTCAAAGAACTTGGATTTGTCTCTTTGCTGAAAGAAATCAGCAATATTCTTTTTTTACTGCCATAAGTTAAAAAGCAGAAGAAACTGCATACAGTCAACAGAGATAGCATTGCATTTTTTATTCTTATGCTTCAAAGCTGAATCAGTGTATCTATGTTATAATTTAGTCCTACAGAGCCTTGATCATCCCAGAATTTTAAAGTAAATAAAATTGAGCTGCTAAAGAAATTGGCAAACTATACCCCATTAACCAAATTCAGCCTGCAGCCTGTTTTTGTAAGACCTGTGAGCTAAAAGTAGTTAGTACGTTGTAAAGGGTTGTAAATGCACACACACACACACACACAAATATATACACACACAAATATGTGACAGAAACCAAATGTGGCCCACATAAACTATCTATTTTCTGGTGCTTTAGGTAATAGGTTTGCCAACCTCTGGTCTACCATAATAATAACAATATATTCTTAGGATCCAGTAAGCAGGAAGTAACAGTGGTTTGGATGACTGGTAATAAAAGAATAGGATAAATGCAACGAACAAATAGGACTACTATCTTTGTGAAATTGCAGTATTTCTGGTGTTTTAGGACATTCAAAAAATTCTCTCCAAAGTGAAATATACTCATTACAGTGTTCTATTGGGCCTCCTTGGGTTTGAAAGAAAAGTATTTGAGTGTAACCTATTTATTAAGTGACCTCAAAGATTATGAACTCGGAGCAACCCTAGAGTAAGAGAAGGTTCTTCTCCTCCAAGTCACAATGCTACCAGCTCTGCACTTGGCCCTTATGAACCAGAAAAATTGGAAGTTATTTAAATGTTTACAGATGATCGGAATACTCTACAGAATTAGTGACGGATCCTGAAAAGAGCGGGGAATCAATAAACTACAGTTTGAAGGTCATCTGCCTGATTTTATAAGTAGAGTCATATTGGAATATAGTTACATCTATTCATTTGCATTTTATCTCGGGTTGCTTTCATGACATAACGACCAAATTGAGCAGTTGTGACTGAGACTATAGAAAGCAGAAGTTCCCAACCCTCAGGACACAGACCAGCTACATAACAGAGTGGAATGTATTTCTGTCTGTTTAAAGTCACTCAAGAGGATTTTATTGTTGATTACTAATTCTATCTGATACTCCTGAAAATTTCCCTAAATACAGTTTTAATTTGCCTAGGTATAAAATCCTATTTTATAATTTATTTGCCACGAACATTTTGATTTTGATTAAGTGATTTTTATCAAATGTGGGGCTCATTGACAAGGGGACATGTAATCACCTACACTGATTCCTTCATCATCCAAGCATCATCCAAGCTGCTATTATTTCCCTCTGGATTATGGCAAAAGCCTCCCTGCTTTTACCCTTACCCTTGCATCTATCCTCAACAAAACAGCCATAATTATTGCTAATAATGTAAGTCAGGTCATAGTACTATCTTCTCAAAAGCTTCATTGGTTTCTGTTCCACTGCAAGCCAAAGTCATCACCATGACCTACAAGATCTTGCATGGTCTGGAATCTGGATAACCCTAAATGTTTCTCCTATTGCTCTGCACATTTTTCACTCTGAGAAAGCCACACTAGTTCCTTGAACATACCAAGCTTGTTGCTGCCTCAGCAGCAACAAGTTCCCTCTGCCTGGATTGTTTTTATACCGAATATCTCCATACCTGGCTCCCTTACCTCCTTCAGAACATTGTTCATATGTCCTCTTCTCAGGGGGGGTGCTTCCTTCTCTGACAAGCCTATTTAAAATTGCAATCCTACCATTCCTTACAGATCAGTTCCCCCAGGCATATAATTATCTATATTGTACTCTGACTTTTCTTTCTTGGTAGTAGTTATTACCATACAAATTAAAAGCATCCAAATCAGAAACAAAGAAGTAAAATGATCTCTGTTTGCAATTAATTACTGTTTACATGATCCTAAATGTAAAAACGTCCCAAAGATTCCACAAAAAACCCTGTTAGAACTAATAAATGAATTCAATAAAGTTGTAAGATATAAAATCAACATATAAAAATCAATAACATTTTATACACTAATAATAACATAACAGAAATATAAAAAGCAATCCCACTTACTACAACATCAAAAAATAACTAGAAATAAATTTAAGACAGTGAAAGATGTATACACTGAAAATTATAAAGTATTGATTTAAAAAAAAATGAAGGAGCCACAAATAAATTGAAAGATAACCCATGCTCGTGGATCAGAGGAATTAATATTGTGAAGATGTTTATCCTACAGAAAGCAATATAGATATTCCATGCAATCTGTATCAGAATCCTAATGTCATTCTTCACAGAAATAGAAAAATCAATCCTAAAATTCATAAAGAAATGTAAAAATGCCAAATGCCCAAAACAATTCCAAGAGAAAAAAAATGTAGGCAATACATTTTCTGATTTGCAATTATATTACAAAGCTATAGTAATTAAAAGCATGTCATACTGGCATAACAACAGAGATATAGACAAGTGGAACAGAATAGAGAGCCCAGAAATAAATCCAAACATATACAGCCAACCTAATTTTGACAAAAGCATTCCAGCATTCAAATTTTATTTTCTCCCTGTCATTCACTCTTCTCACATTTTCTTTGCTCCTGTGGATTTATACCTATACAAAACTGTGATAGTCCTTTCAGGGAGATTTGGGGAATAAAATGTGACTTTAAATTACTGTGGTTAATAAGCTCCTGATCTTTCCATTATGATAAATGCTTGACTCTGCTTGCTGATAGGAATGAGAAGTAAGATAAGAAAAAAAATTTTAATTTTATGAAAAATGAGTATGAGTTAATTAGCATATTAGGGCTTTCTAGACAGAAGAAAACCAATGTGAAAAAAGTGAGCATTTCATAATTTAAGAACTCTCCAGTGCATTTTGGAATGTTAATGTCATTGCTTAGGCTGAGATCAGGTCACCTTCTATGAGCAAAGTCTTTAATAAAGAGTTTATATCAGAATCACCTAGGGGAGATTTTCAAAGCATATGAACCTTCATTCTACTCTAAACTCCCTGCATTGTAACTGGAATGAGGTTAAAATATAAATTTTCTAAAGCACTCTAAGCACATCTAATATATAAAATCATCAATAACTATTGGACTAGAACAACTAAGCGAAATGGAGGAACATGTAGTGATATATGCCAAAAATCATTTTTACAGGTAGTACTCAAATAATACAATGACACATTTATATTTCATTTCTTCATTCAATAGAAATTTAAAACAATCTTATTATATTTCCAATCATCACTGAACTCATTCTGTAATGGGAGAGTATTACACTCTTTGTGTACAGTGACCAAAACTGCATTGTCTGTGACATAGTGGCACACATATTTGCCCATAGGTCTATGATATATAGACTGACATTTGAAATAATAGTAAAACAACAACAACCAGCTCAGCTACAGATAATAGTGAAGGATGAAGTAGAATCAAGATCTCAAGGAGGTCATGATACTCATTAAAAATCTTCCCCTAAATTCAAGCAGGGCACAAAATTTAAAAGACACAGTGATACCTTAGCTTTCGAGGATAATGTCATTGATGAACAGTTTAGCAATGATTGCATAGGCACACTTTTCAAGTCTGAAATTACCTTTTTGGATCAAAGAGAGACACAAACTGGAATTACAAACAAAAATAAAAATACAACTAAAAAGAGGGAGATGAGGGGCAATTTTTGTTGCGGTTGTTGAGGGAATCCCTTCTTTCATTTTTCCGTGCAGAGCAATATCTATTAGTACAACAGTTCTGTCTTCTCTTTGCTCTTCACTCTCTTTTCCTCAAGGAGAAAAGATTATCTGACTGGCAATTTTAGAAGCAACATCTGGGTATTTATACCTCATTGCTTTTCTTAGTATTTCTTTTCAGAATTTGCTTATCTACAGAGAGTGTGTGTTTTGTTCTGCTCTTTGCCATGCAGTAAAAGGAAGCTCTCCCCTGGGCGACGGCCCCTGCAGTTGTTCAACACTGCCTAAAGCAATCGGTAAGCCTGCTTAACTATAGAGTAGAAGATTAGGATACTTATTTTGCTGCACACCTAAACCATATTCTCCAGTAGCCATGTTACTAATGAAGTTCATCTTTAGTCCACCATCTTTTCTGCCTGATTCCTCTGTCAGGGATACCATTTATTAGCTTCCTTAAATCCCAGTATTGCCAGTTAGAGTCTACTAGCAAAGTTCTTAGGACTTGGAGAAGAATGTTTAAGTTGATGTTTCTTTCCACAATATCTGCTTAATAAGGAAATTACAGAAGCAACAGTAGCAGTAGCGGTGGTAACTGGCATTTATTGAGGGCCTACCACCCTCAAAAAATGTCAGATAGGTGATTTTATCTAATTTTCACAACTCCAAGAAATAAACATAATTGCTATCCCAATTTTTGTGATGTGAAAACTGATTTTTTTAAAAAATAAATTTATTTTTATAGATTTAGGAGGTACAAGTATAGTTTTGTAACATATATATATATATATATTTTATATATATATATATAAAAAAATATGACTGGGTGAAGTCTGGCCTTTTAGTGTAACCATCTCCCAAATTGTACTCATTAAATATTTGTCATCCCATACCCCTTGCTCACTCTGCCACCTTCTCAGCCTTCTGAGTTTCCAATGTTTATCGTTCCACTCTCTACCACCACATGTACACATTACTTGGCTCCCACTTAAAAGTGAGAACATGTGGTATTTGACTTTATGTCTGTGTTATTTCAGTTAAGGTAAAGGTCTCCAGTTCCATTCATGTTGCTTCAAAAGGTATTATCTCATTCTTTTTTATGACTCAGTAGTATTCCGTGGTGTGTGTATGTATACATAATATGTTGTATATATATAGATTATATATACCACATTTTCTTTATCCTATCTGCCATTGACGAACATTTAGCTTGATTCTATGTCTTTGCTAATGCAAACAGTACTGCACAAAAGCAGGGATCTTCATGGTATAATGATTTCTTTTTCATTGGCTAGACATACACTTGTGGGCTTGCTGGATCTAACTAGAGTTCTATTTTTAGTTCTTTAAGAAACCTCCATATTGTTTTCCATAGAGGTTGTACAAATTTATATTCCCACTAACAATGTATAACCATTTCCTTTTCTCTGCATTTTTGCAACATCTTTTTTGTGACTTTTTAATAATAGCTATTCTAACTGTATAAGATGGTATCTCATGATGGTTTTAATTTATATTTCTCTTTTGATTCATGATTTTGAGCATTTGTATATGCTTGTTGGGCATTTGTATGTCTTCTTTTTTTAAAAAAATATTTTAACTTAAGTTCCAGGTGTGCAGGGGTTTTTTGTATTACATAAGTAAATGTGTGTCATGGTGATTTGCTGCACCTATGAATCCATCACCCATGTATAAAGCCCAGCATGCATTAGCTATTTTTCCTAATGCTCTCCCTTCCCCACCCCACTCCCTGGCAGTTCCCCGTGTGTGTTTTCCCATTTGTATGTCTTCTTTTGATAAATGACTGTTCATGTTCTCTGCCCACTTTTTAATAGGGCCATTTTGTTGTTGTTGTTGTTGTTGAGTTGTTGGAGTATCTCGTACACTCTGGATATGTCCTTTGTCATATGCACAATTTGCAAATATTTTCTCTCATTCTGTAGGCTGTCTGTTTACTCTGTTGATTATTTATTTTGCTGTGCCTCTCAAAGTGCTGGGATTACAGGTGTGAGCCACCATGTCCAGCCTTCCTCAGGGAAATCTTCAGGTGCTCCTAAAGACATAGTGCCTCCTTAGGAAAGACTTGTTCAATGAACATATGAATTTGTTTTTGATTCTGTGACTGAAATGTCTCTAATATTTACCTCTCGAGTCTATCTACCATTATCTTTAATTAGATATTTTCTCAAAATCTTCTCATGCACCCCAGTGTCTATTATTATTGATAAATTAATATCCGATATATAACATTTATAATATTTTAGTCTTACCATCTTAGAACTGCTTTAATCTAATGATACTCTCCTGTATAATATTTTAATCCCTCATCACTATTTTCTATATTCCACTCTGGCCACAGGCTTCTAGCTATGTCATTTAATAATTTCTGTATATATTATACCACTGCTAATAAGAAAAACAACAATAATAATAATAATAATAACCATTGATTGGTTATTTTCCATATGTCAGGCATGCTACTAAGCACTTTACACATACTGTCTGCTTAGGTGACAACCCCGTGGGGTACAATATAGACTCAATTGGAAAAGCCAGTGTATCCATATTGTTTACTATTGTATATCCAATGAATAGTGCAGTGCCTGACTCATATTGTTTGCTCTATTAAATATTTATCAAATACATGATTATAAGGTATTATTAATCCCATTTGTATATAAAGAAATAGCAGCAAAAGATGTTATATAATTTGCTGAAATACAATTGCTAAATGGCAAGTCTGCAAGTCAAAGCAAAATATTTGTCTCCATATTCCACTCTATGATACAATGTTTTTTTTTTTTCATCCTACCTCCTGTCTCACAGGCAATAGATCCACTTTTACCTACATTTCCTTCTGTGTCTAACCATGTCCTTAATACTTTATTCTATTGTGGAAATCCTCAATTTTTATTGTCTAATGAATGTTTATAGAATAAATGAAGCCATGAATAAACAGAGGCCTATGTTTAAATCTGTAAGAATGCATAATAGTCAGGCTGGGCATGGTGGCTTACGCCTGTAATCCCAGCACTTTGGGAGGCCGAGCTGGGTGGATCATGAGGTCAGCAGATCAAGACCATCCTGGCTAACACAGTGAAACCCCGTCTTTACTAAAAATACAAAAAAATTAGCTGGGTGTGGTGGCAGGCACCTATTGTCCCAGCTACTCATGAGGCTGAGGCAGGAGAATGGCATGAACCCGGGAGGCAGAGAGCTTGCAGTGAGCCAAGATCGCGCCACTGCACTCCAGCCTGGGCAACAGAGCAAGACTCCGTCTCAAAAAAAAAAAAAAAAAAAAAACATAATAGTCTAACTCTGTATTAAGACAAATATGTTATAAAGAGTAGCAATGTATATTTCAAAGGGAATTATCCCTTATCTGATTTGTCTATGCTTAGAGGAAAAAAGAAAATAGGTTTTCATATATGAAATATACTGGTGGCCCTATCCTTCAGTTCATTAATTTGTGAGTTAATTATTATGTTTAACACTTTGAACACATCAGGAGTAGAGCACCATGCCAAGTATGCTGGTGACATGAACAAGCCAGAAGGGAGAGGACGAAAAGGCACATGACTCTATGAATTAACTCACTAGTTTATGAAGAAAGTATGCATGTAATATTATAAATAAGATTAGGAATTCTCATTGTACCACAGAAAAATTATCTGAGTAAGTTCAGTGGTTTTCATTGTAATGTTTTTGATGCAGAGGATACAATGGTCATTGGTCACCCTAATACATTTTTAAATGTCTAGCATGCTCACACATTTAGCATTTCATACCAACATAAGGACTTCACGTATAAGAGGATACTTCAAATTTTTCAATGCATTAAAATGTCAAAGACAACAAGACACATTCATATCATTAAACTATGTTCATGATGGTCAGTTTTATGTTTCAATATCCAGCTATTCAATCAAATGCTAATCTAGAGATTTGTAGATATGATTAAAGTCCACAATCATTTGACTTTAAGTAAGAGAGATTTTCCTAGATAATCTGAGTGGTCCTGATTCAATCAGTTAACAGACTATTAGAACAAAGCTCAGAATTCCTCTCAAACAAAGAAATTCTGCCTAGAGGTAGCAGCTTTTGATCTCCCGTACCCATGAGTTCTAACCCGTCCTTCCAGACTGCCTGCTCTAGAGAGCTCAGACTTGCCATTTCAGTCTCGTAAGCCTATTTCTCATAATAAATCAATTTATATAGAGACAGATTATAGACAAATAGGTGATAGTGACACAGACAGACAGACAGATAGATCCTATCTCTTCTGTTTCTCCAAATGACCCCTGATCATTACAATGTTATAAGTTTTTGTGATGAAAACGATGGAACAATACATGTGTGCATGTGGGTGCGTGGGTGTGTGTCTCTGTTGTGTATCCTTATTTACATACATAATGCTCATCATCCTGAAAAATTATTAACAAAACTTTTCTGTTTTGTGAAGTATGGGGTTGGGCTATGACTTGAAGTAAATATAAATTTAGCCTTCTTATCTCCATAATACATACAAGTTGAGGGTTTGCCACTATTCCAGTAGGGTCTTTTGAACATTTATCAGTAGGCATTGGCAATTCTGACAGGATAACTACTTGCTGAATACTAAATGCAGAAGCACTAAGCCATCAGTTTTACACAGGTTATTACTTTGAAATGATTATTATTTAAGATAACTTCCCTCCTTATAACCCCTCAGACTCTCCACCATCTCAGTTGTAAAGTGCTTTGATGTAAATTTTATCTGCATGCAGTGTATTCAATACTGATGCTTTTAATAAGTAGATCTTTGGAGTCGAAGAATTTTTTACTTTTCTTAATACATTAAGATATAAGATACATTGCAGTCTGTTTATACTGATGTCATATTAATACTTTAACATGCTAAAGAAAAGTGTCTATAGAATTTGATGAAGACTTTGGCATAAATATGTCTCCTAAGTAATTTCTCCAAGCTCTATTTCAAGTATCATTATTAAAAAATTTAAACAATGTCAAGATTTTCAATACAGTAGTACACATTTTTTATTTTTATATTTTTTCACTTAAGATTAGAAAAAGCTTATTACAAATTTTACTAATATGAGATTGGGTAGAAAAAATAGACAAGGGACTTGAAGACACACACACATACATAGAATGGAGCTATTTCTACATCATTACATATGCATAGGTTTGATTCACCCTTGTTATGAATTTGTATTCTTAAGCAAAAGATGAGAATAAACTCATCAGCTAGGGAAAAAATGCATTTGCATAATATCAAATCCTATAACTCATTAGTGTTTTTCTAATCAGCTCATCTGAATAAGAGATGATGATGACGATGATGATGATGATGATGATGAAAACGAAAATATGAGAGAGCAATAACTATTTTTGCATAGTAAGGCTTATGTATAACAGTATAGTCCAATTAGATGGAATAGAAAAATTTACCCCATATGATTTGTTTATCTATGCAGCTGCACGATGTTGATGAAAATCAGGAATGCTAGTTTTATTGTTCGTTCACCATGTTAGGGCTGCCTCTGGTGATCTGGAGTTCCAATATGATTTGCCCATAAGCAACCAACGATGGAATGTACTCAAAGATGAAGGGTTTCTCAGCAGATTTCATACCTTAATTCATTTAAGAATAATCAGTAACTGAAATTATATTGGAAACTTTTATCAAGGAAGAAGAAAGTAAGTGATAGCATAAAAATACACTCAATAGCAGAGGTTTTTAATAAAAAGTCAATATAAATTAATGCACTATTTAATGAAAAACTTTAAAAATTTCATATTGTTTCTGGGAAAATGTATACAGATTTGTACAGACTTTTATTTAAATTACTATCAATTGATATACTTTAAAACCAGGGAACCACAAGATGCTAAGTATTTACAATAGAGAATTAAAATGATAATCTACATCACAATAATTACTCAGGTTCTAAGTCTGCATTGTATGTTGCTGAATTCTAAACTAAACTGATTAAACAGGAACTGTGTCAAATTTGGACAGAAGTCATATCAGACACAAGCAGGTACATTTTTTCTTTTTCTTTTTTTTAAAGCACAGCCATGTTTACACAATTATTCCTTCCACTCCCCCAAGATGCTAAGTATTTACAATAGAGAATTAAAAAGACAATCTACATCACAATAATTACTCAGGTTATGACTCTGCATTATATGTTGCTGAATTCTAAACTGAACTGATTAAACTGTTTTATTTTTATCCTATAAGTTTGTAGTGAAGAGACTGACTACATTATTTTTATGTTTACTGCTACCAATGTTATAAGCCCCACCACTTCACTTCCCCCTTATGCTCCACATCTAAGCAAACTTTAAAAAGACCAGTCTCTTGGTACTGGCAGGAAATTCCACCCACATGATTCCTGGCCTGGTCAGTGCATGTGACCCCAACCCAGACCGACCTCCCGACGGTAATAAAACTCAAGCCAGTTTCCCCTTCCTGCTATCTCAAGCCATTTTCAGACCTGCTCTACATGCCCCATATTATGAGTTTAAAACTTTTCATACTTTCTTGGTGTGTGTCATTATTAGATTTGATATCTAAACTAAATTTTGAGTGGGTAGTGTGGTGGTTAATTTTATCTGTCAAGGTGAGACAGATGACTATTGTTTTTAGTTGTAAGTATTTTAATTCTGTTTGGCTTTTAAAATCAAACATGAGGCTGGGTGCGGTGACTCAGGCCTGTAATCCCAACACTTTGAGAGGCTGAGGCAGGTGAATCATGAGGTCAAGAGATTGAGATGAGACCATCGTGGCCAACATGATGAAACCCCGTCTCTACTAAAAACACAAAACTTAGCTGGCCGTGGTGGCGAGTGCCTGTAGTCCCAGCTACTCGGGAGGCTGAGGCAGGAGAATCACTTGAACCCGGGAGGTGGAGTTTGCAGTGAGCCGAGATCACGCCACTGCACTCCAGCCTGGGCAACAGAGCAAGACTCCATCTCAAAAAAAAAAAAAAAGAAAGAAAAAAAAGAGAAGAAAAGAAAAAAGAAAAGAAAAGAAAAAAGAAAAAGAAAAGAAAATGACTGACTCCTACAGAATAAGAGGGAATTCTGCCAGCCGACTGCCTTTGGACTTGAGCTGCAACATCAATTCTTCCTTGGGTCTCCAGCCTCCCCACCTACTCTGCAGATCTTTTAGCTTTACAATCACTTGAGCTAATCCCTTAACATCTCTCTTTCTTTCTCTCACACACTCTCTCCCTCCCCTGACTCTCTATAGATAGATAGATAGATAGATAGATAGATAGATAGATAGATAGATAGATCTGTGAATGAGTGTGCACACCTCTCTCTCTTTATTGGTTCTATTTCTCTGGAGAACTCTGACTACTACAAAGATATAGCAATCCATTATGTTTATGTACAAGTGAATTCAACACAGTTTTATCGTTTTGCATTTTATGTGTAAGTCTATAAAGTATTTTAAGTTAATTTTGTATTAGGTGTAAAGTGGGGTTTTTTTGTTTGTTTGTTTTTTGCCTGAGTGTACAAACGTTCCTACATCATTTATAGAAAAGCCTTTCCTTTCTCCATTGAAAGGAATGAGACAATTTTGCCTAGGTCTAGGCAAAAAAAAAAAAAAAATCTGATGATTTTTCTCCTGGTGTTTTGTTCTCACACCTCCATAAAAAATCAGTTGGACATACTTACGTGAGTCTATTATTGAGTTTTCTTCTTGTTATATTGATCTGTATTTCCATTTCTATATCAATACCATATTCTCCTGATTTCTGTAGACATACAGTAGGATTTAATGTGAAACAGAGTGATTCCTTCCACTTTTATCTCTCTGTTTCAAGATTATTTTAGTGATTCTAGGATCTGTGCTTTTCCATACAAATTTTGGAAAAACAAGCATGTTTATCTATACAAAATAATGCTAGAATTTTTATAGAAATTACAATAAATATTATAATAGATCAAACTGTGGATAATCAACATCTTTACCATGTTAAGGCTTCTAATCCATGGACTTAGTATATCTCTCCATTTATTTAAGTTTTCTTAAATTTCTCTCACCAGCATTTTGTATTTTCAGGTTATAGAAACCACAAATATTGGCCGGGTGTGGTGGCTCAAGCCTGTAGTCCCAGCACTTTGGGAGGCCGAGATGGGCGGATCACAAGGTCAGGAGATCGAGACCATCCTGGCTAACACAGTGAAACCCCTTCTCTAATAAAAAATACAAAAAACTAGCTGGGCGAGGTGGCGGGCGCCTGTAGTCCCAGCTACTCGGGAGGCTGAGGTAGGAGAATGGCCTGAACCTGGGAGGCGGAGCTTGCAGTGAGCTGAGATCTGGCCACTGCACTCCAGCCAGGGGGACAGAGCCAGACTCCGTCTCAAAAAAAAAAAAAAAAAGAAACCACATATGTTTTGTTCATTTTGTTAGAAATGTTCCCTTTTCTTCAAAGCAAATTTCAATGCCATATGGTTTCACTTTCCATTTCTCCATGGTTACTGTTAATATACAGAAATAAAATTAATTTTTGCATGTCTATTTTGTAGCTTATGTATTGTAAATGTTTTGTTTGAATTACATATTTTACCTAATTTTCTACTTAAATTGCAATGTATTTTGACTCTTCATTTTTGTATCTATGAAGTTTGCCTTCTATTAATGCAAATAATATTTTATTAAATTTGGAGGAATTTTCTGTCTAGGAAAACAATGTAATCATTGACAGTTTGTTTTTTTCTCTTTTCTGATTTTACACTGCCCTCTATTTTTTTTTCCTTAATTTCATGGTACTATTTTTTTCCTGTGTAACTAAAATAGATAGGCTCTTCAATAACAGTGAAACTATTTGAAAGAATTGATAATGCAAGCATCCATGTCTTGATCCTTATTTAAAAATAAAGTTTCTGCATTTTATTTTTGTTTAGGAAATTCCTTTATATTTCTTGTTTATTGACAATTTTGTTAAGAAGTTCTCTTTTCTCTCTAGTTTGTTGAATACTTTCAGCTATGAAATTTTGAATTTTATAAAATGTTACATCTGCAACTAAGGAAATGATTTTTTCTCCTTTAAAAATGTTATTGTAACTAATAATTATTTTAGTATTTTTCTGTTCTTCAACAAAGGTTGCAACTGTAGAATAAACACAACTTTTTAATGATATACTATCTTTTTTGTAATTTTCTGTATTTAACACTGTTCAGAATATTATTATTTACGTTCAGGAGTGAGATACACATGTAATGTCCCTTTCTTGATTAGTCCTTAACTTGGCTTTGAAGTCAAGGTTTTATTATTTTTATAAAATGTATTTGAGAGTGTTTTATATATTTTTTTCTACTCTGAAAGGGTTTGAATAAAATTTAACTTATCTGTTTATAAAATACTTAGAACTACCCTATAAAGACTTTTAGAGAAGGCTGGGCGTGGTGGCTCACGCCTGTAATCCCAGCACTTTGGAAGGCCAAGGTGGGCGGATCCCCTGAGATCAGGAGTTGGAGACCAGCGTGGCCAACATGCCGGAGCCCTGTCTCTACTAAAAATACAAAAAAATTAGACGGGTGTGGTGGCACACACCTCTAGTCCCAGCTATTCCGGAGGCTGAGACGGGAGAATCTCTTGAACCTGGGAGTCAGAGTGGCCCGAGTTCGCGCCAGTGCATTCCAGCCTGGGTGACAGAGTGAGACCTTGTCTCAAAAAAAAAAAAAAAAAAAAAAAAAAAAAGATTTTGGGAAGATTTTAAAACCTATATGCAATTTTTTTTTAATGGTTATCATTCTTTTGGATTTACTCTTTCCTTTAGAATCAGTTCCGATAAATTGTATTCGTCTACAAATGAAATCCTCCAAGCTTTTAGTTGGTATAAAAATGTCAATATGCAAAGCACTGGGACTACAGAAGTAAGTCACCATGTCGGTCACCATATCAGACTCACCATGAGGCCGAGGCAGGAGGATCACTTGAGGCCAGAATTTCGAGACCAGCCTGGACAACATAGCAAAAATCTGTGACTATAAAAAGTATTTAAAGTGAATTGAGTGTGATGGGATGCACCTACAGTCCTAGCTACTAAGGTGTCTGAGGCGGGAGGATTGCTTGAGCCCAGAAGTTCAAGGCTGCAGCGAGTATGATTGTGCCACTGCAGTCCAGCCTGGGAGACAGAACAAGACCCTGTCTCTTAAACAAATAAATAACAAAACAAACAAACAAACAAACAAACAAAACAGACTAGTCTTTAGACCTAGAGTGACCACAAAGCTCAGTTTGCTTGGGACAATCTCCATTTATATCTGCTGTCCTAGGGCTATTAATAATAGTCCCTTCACTCCCCAGATACCCCAGTATGAACAACAAATTACATGGTTTCCCTACCTAGTCCTCTTTCCAACTAAACTGTTGCTGACAAACGTACTATTTCATGGCTTAGGTGAAATGGTTACCATCTTTGTATTTACATGACAGATATTTAAACAGTTCTTCTTGCTGTGTGAAATGTCTGGAGTAATAGTTTTTATTATACAGTCAAGCACACTGAGAGATCATTGAACTCATCCAGATTTTTATGAGACAGATAAGCAGGTTTTTATTAATTTGTATTATCCAGGTAAGAAAATGAGTCAAAGAGGAGCTGTGACTGCTGCCCAAGTTTAAGGCAGAAAAGAATACTAAAACCCTCTTTCCTGATTTCGTTTATTATTCTTTTCATTAAAGATTAAGTGGCAAATGTAACCTTTTTAAATAATTGACTGAATGAGTAGGCATTGTACAGATTTGGGATGAAAGCTACTCTTAAAGTGAAAAAATAAATGGGAATCTTCACTTGATAAGGCCTAGTTGCATTATATTTGGTAGGAAAAGCAGAATCATCTGTACATTTTCTTTTCTAAAATACTTATATTTCGTAACATTGGAAGAGTGAAACATATTTAACCAAATCCACTGCTGTAAAAGAGGGTTGCACTCACCCATCTAATCTCCTCATGCTTCTTTCCTCCCATCCTTTCATCCCTTACTGATCTCTCCTGGTTGACTCCTTGCCAAACAACATATATAGGAGGTTTTGCTTTCATAATTAGCTGTTGATAGGGAGTTTGCATTCCTGTAAAATTAGTTCATCATTTGACTTATGAAGGTTGCTCTCACATGCTTTACTGAGCCACATACTAGTTGAAAGTTGAGAAATACAGAAGGAAGTGGTAAGATTGCCAGATAAAATAGACAATTCACAGTTAAATGTGGACTTCAGGTAAACAATAAATAATTATTTTGATACAAGTCTCAAATGTTGAGTATGACTGTATTAGTTGGTTCTCACACTGCTATAAGGATCCTACCAGAGACGCATAATTTATAAAGGAAAGAGATTTAGCTGACTCACAGTTCTGCATGGCTCGGAAGGCCTCAGGTAATTTACAATCATGGTAGAGAGGGAAGCAGGCACATCTTACATGGTGGCAGGCGAGAGAGATAGTGTGTGAGAGTACAGGAAAAACTATCATTTATAAAACCATCAGGTCTCATGAGAATTCATTCACTATCCGGAGAACAGCATGGGGGAACTACCCCCATAATCCAATCACCCCCCTCCCTCAACATGTGGGGATTACAGGTCAAGGTGAGATTTGGGTGGGGTCACAGAGCCAAACCATATCAGGGATATACCTACATGAAAAAATAATGTGTTATTTATCTGAATTTAAAATTTAACTTGGTGCCCTATATTTTGTTGTTGTTGTTGTTGTTAAATCTGGAGACACCAGAAATGGGGAAGGCTGTTAAGAGTGCTCATACTGCTATTCTGGTTTCTGGAAACAACTACTAAAATCCCTCAAGTTAAAAAATTAAGATAGTACAGTTAGCCAATTACCATTTTTAATTTTTTTTTCATTTTATCTGTCTTCTTTTTCTTCCTCTTCTTCCTCTTCCCTCAAACCTCCATTTCTCAGAAATAATACAATTGAAGTATAAGTAGTAGCAGTATAGTTGTAAAAGAGTAATGTAGTAGTAATTGTAGAGGTAGTAATAGTAATAACGGTAACAACGATAGTAAAACTGTCTCCCTTTGAATAAGGCTTTCATGTATATATCATTTTCCTTGATTTGTAGTGATTTATACATATATTTTCCATATAGAGCTTGGGAATTAAAAAGGGAAAATAATGACAGAGATATATTTAATTTTCATAGTTTAGATATATTCTTACTGTGAAAGTAGCCTTCTATGTAAGTAGGACAGGTAAAATGAAGTTGAGAGGTAATCTAATTTAATTCAGAGCCCAAAGCTGCCTACTAATGATTGAAGCTGTTGTGGAGTTACTTTTTTATTACTAGATGAGTGGCTATATTCATTTTGTTCATTGAATAAGATAATTTTAATTACATGAGTTCACCCTGGCAATGTATGGGGGGAAAATGAAGCAGATTACACTGGGACAATTCTATATTAGTGAACTGAAGTGGAAATTTGAAGCAAATGTGATCTAGTTAAGTCATTTTATACTTCTTGGTCTCTCTAACTATAGTAATATAGGTCAACATATATGTAGAATGGATATAACCATACAACCAATCTTATCTACACTCTCCTATTAGTGGAGTAATAGTTTTAAACATTTGGTCTTAAATATTTGTAGAACATGGCAATTTTAATAGATAATTTGGAACCATTCTGTGAAACACACTTTGGTGTACATTGTGCTGTATTGGGAGGGCCATTGTTAAAAAGGGGTTATAATATGTTGCTTTTTGACATGACTCATATTGTTTGGCTCCATCATTCTATAATTAATATTTATTCTGTAAAAAATTAAATATGTGCCTGGTCTTGTAACAAATGTTTCACTAAGTTTATTGCATTTTTATCTACTAATATAGCTATAAGGTATATACCACCCCAAGTTTATGAATATGGTAGCAAGGGACTCAGAGTTACTCAACCGTGTAGTAGTTAAGCTAGTGTTTAGACATACTTGCAGTTAATTCTGAGGCCAAGTTTTTAATTACTGAGACATAATGGATATGCAATAATCTCCACATTTAAGGGGTAAAATTTGATAAATTTTGCCATATGTATGCACCCGTTAAAAGAATACCACTGTAATAAAAAGAATACACATCTCTATCACCCCCAAAACTTTCTCATGCCTCTTTATCATCCATTTCACTTACCCCACCCAGTCACCCATCTTGTCGCCAAGCAATTACTGATCTGCTTTATGTTACTAAATATTAATTTGCATTTGCTATAATGAAATCAGAGCATGCAATCTTTTGTCTGGTTTCTTTTACTCTGCATAATTATTTTGAAGATATGTCCATCATATAGACTTGATATGTCTATATGAAGTAAGTGTTCTTTGTTTTATGTTGCTAAGCAGTATGCCTACCTATGGATATATCACAAATGTTTATCTAGACCTATTGCTGAACATTTGTGTTTCCAGTTTTTGGCCATTACAAATAAACCCGTTATGAATATTTGAATGTAAGCCTTTTAATGAACTGACATTCATAGGCAAGAACTTAACCATAAGTTAAGTGTGTTTTTAATTTTGAAAGTAATTGTCAAGCTGTTTTACAAGGTGCTTTTACTGCTTTCCATTGCATCCTCACTAACACTGGGGATGGTCAGGCTTTCTTATTTTAGACATTGAAGTGGGTAAGTAGTTGAATCACATAGGTTTTAGTTTGAAAACCCTTAATGAACAATAGTGTTGAATGAGCATCCTTTCATGTGTTTATATGCCTTCCATGTACCTTCTGTGCCAAAGTAAAATGTCTGTTTGAATTTTGCTCATTTTTATTGAGTTGTTTGTGTTTTTTATTATTATTGAGTTCTAAGGTTTCTTTACATAGTCTACCTAAAAATGTTTTCTCAGATATGTAATTTGCAAATGTTTTCTCAAAGCCTGCAGCTTGTCTTTCATTATCTTAAGAGTCTAAGAGTAGAATTTTTCAAATTTGATGAAGCTCAATGCATTCTTTTCTTATCTTTTATGACTTCTCATGCTTTTGGTAGTGAATATAAAAAATATTTGCTTAAACAAAGCTCACAAACATTTTCTGTGGTTTTTATCCAGAATTTTTGCAGTTTTAGGTTTTACATTTGGATCTCTGATTTATTTTGAGTTAATTTTAATTTATGATGTGAGACAGAGATTAACATTCCATTTTTTTTTCCACAGGGATTTCCATTCATTCCAGCATTGTTTGCTGAAATGACTTCCTATCCTTCATCCACTGAAAATCCTTTGCACATTTGCTGAAGATCAATTGACCGTGTGTGTGTGTGCACGTGTGTGTTTCTGCATGCTATTCTGATGGATTAACCTATTTGCCACATTTTCATGTGAATAGCACATTGTAAAAATTACTGTAGCTTTCTGTCCTTTTTCAAAACTGTTTTTACTATTCTAGGTAGGTCCTTCACATTCCATATACATTTTAAAATCGGTTCTTCAATTTCTCCTGGAAAAAAAAGCTGATTGAGATTTTGATTCAGATTGTGTAAAACCTATCAAGTTTTGAAGATTGACAACTAAATAATATTTTAGCTTTTACCCATAAACATGCAATATTTTACTATTTACTTCTGTGTGTCAGAAAATACTTTATTAATTCATACATTGATCCTTTCTTCTGTAGTCTTGTCAAGTTAGCAGCTTTTTTGTATATTCTATAGAATTTTCTACATAGACGATCATTTCTTTTGCAAATAAAACTTTTGTTTCTTCTTTTCTAATATGAACTTTTAATTTATTTTTTTCTTAATATATGATCTAGAACCTTGAATACAATGTTGAATAGAAGTAGTGAGACTGGACACATTCGTTTTGTTTCTGATCTTGGAGGGAAAACATTTAGTCCTCCACCATTAAGCTTGATATATTTTCTTTATCAGGTTGAAAAATTTTTATTTTAAGGCACCTGAGAGTTTTCCCCCCTTATCACAAATAGATGTTGAAAGTTTTCCATGCATTTCATGCATCTATTAGTATGAACATATGATTTTTGTTTTTCAGTTTCTTCATGTGTTGAAATAAATTGATTGGTTTTCAAAAGTTAATACAACTCTACATTCTTGGGATGAACACCATTGGTTTATGGTGTTTTATCTTTTTAATATATTGTTGAACTTATTTTGCTAAAATTGTATTCACAATATTTGTTTCTATTTTCATGGGGGATATTGGCCTATAGATTTCTTTTAACTTATTTTTCTAATTTTGACATAAGAATAATTACTGTTGTATTAATGATTCAGGAAGTAGTCTCTCCTTTTAAACTTTATGTGAGAGATTGCCTAGAATTGGTAATATCTTTCTATAAATATTTTGCAGAATTCACTAGTGAAGCTAGAGGAGCTTTGGAGTTTTTACGTGGAAAGGTTTTAAAGTACAAATTCAATTTCTTTAATAGATATAAAGATATCTAGGTTATCTAACTTGTCTGTGTGAGCTTGGTAGCTTGTTTCTTTCAAGAAGTTTACTTGTTTCATCTAAGTTTTCAAATTTATTTGAATGGTTATTTATAATTTTTTTATCCTTTGAATATATACAGAAGCTTTAACGATTTTTACTCACTCTTTCCTGATATTGAGCATTTGTGTTCTTTTTCATCAGTTTGTGTAGAGTTTTATCAATATTATTTATCTCATAAAGTAACTTTTGGTTTCATTGATTTTCATTATTGTTTTTCTCTTTTATTTTTTTTTTACTGTGATACTTATTTTCTTTTCTTACTTTTAGTTTTATTTCTTCATTTATGAGCTACAACTTTTTTGTGTTACATTAGCAGTTTCTTAAGAATTTGTAGAACACTTCTTTAACATGTAACAATATATTTTTGCACGATGTTATACTACTTTATGCATAGCAAAAAAAAAGGACATTTTTACTTTGTCTTTCTTGGACTTTGTTTTACTGTTATCCTTCATTTTACTTCTATCCATATTATAAACTTCATAATACATTGCTATCAGTTTTGCTTCAAACAGTTGATTCTTTTAAAAAATTTTTTTAAAATAAGAAAAATTCTTCATATTTGTCATGTAGTTAAAACTTCTAGTTCTCTTTCTTCTTTTCTATAGATCCGCATTCTCATCTGTCATCATTTTTCTTTTACTTGAAGGTCTTTCTTTAACTTCTTCAGTAGTGCAGATCTACCAGTGACCAATTATTTCACTTATTTCAATTATTTCTAAAAAATTCTTCATTTTGTCTTTATTTTGGAAATATATTTTCCTAGATAAAGTATTATAGTGTGACGATTCTGTACCTTAAATGCTTTAAAATTGTTCAGATTTATCTTCTAGCTTCTTTTATTGTTGTCAAAAATATCTACTATGATTCTTACTTGTCTATCTGTTTGTAGTGCGTCTGTTTCTCTTAGAATTTTAATATTTTCTCTTTATGCTTGGTGTTACATAATTTTATCATGATATGCATTGGTGTGTTCTTTGCCCTTGGATTTATGAATCTGCTGGCTGATGGTTGTCATTAAGTTTTTGAGGAAAAATGTCAGTTATTAATTCCTCAAGTAATTTTTCTGCTTTGCCTTCATACAAATACTTCAAATATACATATTACATATTATATATTATATATTAATATATTATATATATTATATAATATATTATATATATTAACATCTCAAAAACTATATCCAAAATGATAAATGATAGAATAAATACAAAAATATTATATTTTTACATGGACCTTCTGAATGATGGTGAATGAATGATGAAATATGGACCTTCTGAAGATCGCTGGGATTTTTTCTTTTTTTCTATGTAGGGTACTCTTCTTTTAGTTACTCTGTGCTGAAAATTCTAACCACCTTAACTTTCCAAAACTCAACTCTCGGATACCCTGGCTCTGACTTCATTCTTCCTCCAGTACCATAACCTAAGAAATTTCTCCAATAGTAAAATGAGGCACTCATAGGACTCACCTAATCTGTTTTCCATATTTTAGAGATCACAATCCTTCATTGTATGTTGCTGAATATTTTGAGAGCCAGTGTTTCATATATATTTGCCCTGAATTTTAGTTTTTTTTGTGCCAAGGGGGCAAATGTGGTTCTTGTTACTCCATCCTGAATAGAAGTCTTCCTGAGACAAATTTTAAACCTTTATATTAGAGCAATTAGAGCCATCCATTTGAGGAGATCTAGCATTGCCATATGAAAAGCAAATAATATCAGGTAAAAGATGTACCTATTGTATGTGTATATTGTTTTATTTTAACTTTAATAAAAGATCTTGAAATTTATCTTTTTATTTAAGGAAGTATTCTATTTCCTAACTAGTCATTCTTAAGGAAAGAAAAAGCACAATAATTTTCTACCTATTATATTGACCCTATATCTTATGTTTATAGTGACTGTGCAATGGTCAATTGAATAATTGAATAATTGTTGTACAACTTGGCAAATTTTTGTCAATGCTATCACCACAAAAATAGTATCTTGATGGAAATAAAATGTGTCCATCATATTTAAAATATTTTTTATGCAGTTTTATTTTCATTTTACTATTAGTGGTTATATTTCATGGCATACTTTCAGAGTCTCAGACTTCAGTTTCCACAGTAAACAGATTCTTATTAAATGATTAATTATAATAAAGTCTCCTGTGCTTTTTCAATAGATAGGAGGAAAAATTGAAATTACTGTTTGCATAATTCAAGTTAAAAATAAATAAGCAAAGACAATAAAACTATTATTTGAAATCCCGCTAAATACAACAAAGGCTTAAATTGTTGACTCAATTCCCTATACAAATTCATTCACAAATAAATTGTGGTTTCAAATATCTGGTAAAATGTCCATATTCTACTTTGCTTGCATCTCCACATGTTCAGAGGGGGATAAGGGGATTAAGACAAGTATCTGGGCAATTCAGAAAAGAATTATAAGCCATGTTAACAATTGTTAGTCAAGATTTACACGGAGCATTTATTAAGCACAGAGCCTACCGCAGACTAAGAAGGAAATACAGAGCAATTATTTGATTTTTCATAATTAGGAAAGTAATGTTTATATTGTAAGCTTGTTGTAGGAAAATTGATGTATTTAAATCTAACAGAGGAAAATTTCTTTATTAAACTGGTATTGTAGATATGCTGCCTTATTGACATATTGGTATAGTATATAACCACGATACTTTTTAGTGATTTTGATTATGATATTTCCATTTGCTTATTCTGAAGATCTGTGTTAATTATCAATGCTATCTGGTTGTGACTGACATGGAGATATGATATCCAGAACAGACATCTGAGTCTTGTTGATCTATCTGCAAAGAGTTCATTCAGGAAACTGCCTATAGGGGCTGCAAACTGCCTTCCGGGACTGGCTCAGCAAAGTCGACTGTTCCAAGGTCACAGCTTTTTCAGAAAACCCACATCCAGTGACTCATCAAATAATAGGTATTAAGACCTAGACATCTGGGCCTGATATACTGCAATTCTGATAGGTGGTTTTAGCCCAAGAGCTCTCTGCTTTCTGTGTGATTGGCTGAGTCTTATCCGTGTCCTGGATTACAGCGCTACTTATTTCTCTACCCTATCCTACTTTCTTTCCATTCCTTCCGTAGGTTTCCCTCTCAAAAGCACTCCTTAATAAGTACTGCCCATTAACCTCTACGTTGGAGTATGGTTGCCAGTGAAAGTACCGTTGGAAGTGGTCTGAGCAAACTGGTCATAAGATGGAGTTTTAGAGCTGTATTAATCCCCAACCAGCTCGCAGTAAGAGCACCATCACTGGTGGGAAGTACAGTTGAATTGTTAAAACTTCCACTAGGCCAGGTGCGATGGCTCATGCCTGTAATCTCAGCACTTTGGGAGGCCAAGGAGGGTGGATCACCTGAGGTCAGGAGTTTGAGACCAGCTTGACAACATGGTGAAACCCTGTCTCTACTAAAAATACAAAAATTAGCCAGGTGTGGTGATGGACACCTGTAGACCCGGGTACTCAGGAGGCTGAGGAAGGAGAATCACCTGAAGCAGGAGGCAGAGGTTGCAGTGAGTCGAGATTGTGCCACGGAACTCCAACCTGGGTGACAGAGTGAGACTCCATCACAAAAAACAAACCAACCAACAAATAAAAAAACCTTTCTCTAGTAGCTCTACTAGTGAGTTGGCACTAGTTACTAATGAAAGATTGAAAGAGTAGGTGTGATATATCTGGTTTGGAAAGTATTAGGAAAATAGTAATTATAAAGACAATGAAATTGCACAGTTTTTACAACTTCATTGACATTCTTGACAGAAAAAGGTAGTGAAAGCTACCCGTCACTAGCAGGTCTCTGCAAACCAAGTATGTGAAATCTAGAGGTCCTCTATGGTAGCATAACTTTCGGGAAGAAGGCAAAGAAAACTGATTAAGAGGATCAGAACTTAAATGAAAGTATAACCAAGTTCCAAGGAATATTAAACTCCCAATCAAAGTAGGTCTGCTATGCCAAACACACAACCCTGGTTGAGAAAGAACGCAAAGCTGACACATAGGATGGAGTCATTTGGCTTAATTTCCCATCAAATCTTGAATTTCAAGATTGCTCTGAACTTCTGAACTCTCTGTGACTATGGAAGTGACCCATCCATCTCCTGTTTATTAAGAACTAACGCAGAGTGCACTTAATGAAAGTTAATGCAGAACCACCCCCACAGCCCTACTATTAAAATCACTACAACCAGCATAGGACAAAATAATCCTCACTCGGAATTTGCCTGTCACCCCTGCTGTTTACTAGGGTTAAGTTTAAGCATGACCCAATCCAAGATGTGCTGGATTTAAGAAGATAGAAAAAAGCCTACCTTGAAAGAGCTTCAAGACACAGCCAAGATTGCTAGCAGGATATGAGAGAGTTCAAGGGTGATTGGATTCAGAGTAAGAGGGAAAAAAGCAAAGGATTGAACAAGGGAGACTATTGGGAGCATTCTCCTGATATATAAGATTTAACTCCCTGCAAGAACCTCGGGAAATTGTGTGAACTGCATTAGAACGGCTCCTAGAAGCAGGAGAAAGGAAAAGGCCAATGTGAAGTGTATTAGTCAGATTTCTCCAGAATTTTGTGTGGGGGCAGAGCAAGATAGTGGAATAGAAAGCTGCACCAATTGTCCCTCCCAGGACATCAATTACCTATTATCTGTACAGAAAAAAAAAAAAAAAAAAACCTTCATAAGAACCAAAAAATCAGATGAGCATCTATAGTACCTGGATTTAACATCATATCACTGAAAGAGGCAGTGAAGAGATAGAAAAAACCGCCCTGAATGGCCAACGCCACCCCTCCTCCATCCGGGTGCAACATGGTATGGAGAGCATCTCTGGGCACTGAGGGAAGGAAAGCACAGCAATTGGGAGGCATTAAACTTGGTGTTGTCCTACTAGAACAAACTCAGCTGATGCCTGCTCACGGAGGGAGGGTTTTAACCAGCCCTAGCCAGAGGGGTGCTGCCAGTTCTGGCTATCTGAACTTGAATGCCTGCAAACCTCTCTACCAAGGGCTACAGTACTCTGTATGTCCAAATAAACTTGAAAGGCAGTCTAGCCCATAAGGACTGCAACTCTTAGGTGAGTCCTAGTGCTAAACTAGGCCCAGAGACTGTGGACTTGGGAGGCAAATGACATACCGAGATACCGGCTGGGGCAGTCAAAGGAGTGTGGGCATCACTCCTCTTCTAACCCCAGGCTACACAGTTTATGACTTCAGAAAAGATGCCTTCCTTCACCTTGAGGAGAGGAGAAGGAAGAGTGGGGGAGGACTGTTTTGCATCTAAGATACCAGCTCAGCCACAGAAGGTACCCAGCGCAGACATCTGAGTCTTGTTGACCCACCTGCAGAGAGCACATTCAGCAAACTGCCTACAGTTATCAGCCCCTTCAGGGGCTGGCTCAACTGGAAAGTCGACTGTCCCAGCAGAAAAACCCACATCCAGTGACTTATCAAAGAATAGGTATTAAGACTGAGACATTTGGGCCCAATATAGTACAATCAGAGTCGTGAGGCCCCAGTTCCAGGCCCTAGCTCCTAGATGGCATTTCTAGACACACCTGGGCCAGAAGGGAACCCACTGCCTTGAAGGAAAAGACCCAGTTCTAGCAGCATTTATCACTGGCTAACTGAAGAGCTCTTGGGCCCAGAATAACCAGCAACATTACCTAAGTACTAGAGGCTTGAGTGAGCCTCTGAGACTTGCTGGCTTCCAGTACTAGCATGGCCAAAGCAGAGTAGAGCACCAAGTGGGCTCTTGGGGTCCCCAATTCCAGAACTTGATTCTTGGATGGCATTTCTTGGCCTACCCTGGGCCAGAGGGGAGTCCGCTGCCCTGAAGAATGAGTACCAGGCCAGACAACATTCATGAATAGCTGACTTAAGATACCTTAGACAATAAGGGAATATCAGCAGTAGTCTGGTGTTACTCTTCATGGCCTGACTTAAATCTAAGACATCTATGAAACTACTGCAAGAAAACATTGGGAAGAATCTTCAGGACTTCATTCTGGGCAAAGATTTCTTGAGCAATACTCCACTACAGGCAAACAAAGCAAAAATGAGATCATATCAAATTAAATGGGATTACATCAAATTAAAAAGCTTCTGCACAGCAAAGGAGACAATCCACAAAGTAAGGTGACAACCCACAAAATGGGAAAAAATATTTTCAAACTACCCATCTGACAAGGGATTAATCACCAGAATATATAAGGAACTCAAACAACTATATATGAAAAAAATCTAGAAATCCAATCAAAAAATAGGCAAAAGATTTGAATAGACCTTTCTCAAAAGAAGGCATACAAATGGCAAACAGGTATATGCAAAGGTGCTCAGCATCATTTATCATCAGAGAAATGCACATCAAAACTACAATGAGATATCATCTCATCCCAGTTAAAATGGCTTATATTCAAAAGACAGGCAACAACAAATGCTAGAGAGGATATGGAGAAAAGTGAACCATTGTACACTGTTGGTGGGAATGTAAGTAGTACAACCACTATAAAGAATGGTTTAAAGGTTTCTCAAAATACTAAAAATTGAGCTCCCATATAATCTAGCAATCCCACTGCTGGGTATATAACCAAAAGAAAGGAAATCAATATATTGAGGAGTTATCTGCAATCCTGTGTTTGTTGCAGCACTGTTTACAATAGCCAAGATTTGGAAGCAACCTAAGTGTTCATCAACAGATGAATGGATAAAGAAAATACGGTACATATACACAATGGAGTACTATTCAGCCATAAAGAAGAATGAGATCCAGTCATTTGCAACAACATAGATGGAACAAGAAATCATTATATTAGGTGAAATAAGCCAGACACAGAAAGACAAACATGGCATATTCTCAAAAACTTACTTGTGGGATCCGAAAATCAAAACAATTGAACTCACAGAGACAGATAGGAAAAGGATGGTTAACAGTGGCTGGCAAGAGTAGTTGGGGGCTGTGAAGGGAGAAGTGGGAATGGCTAATGGGTACAAAAAAAAAATAGTTAGAAAGAAAGAATAAGATCTATTGTTTGATAGCACAAGAGAGTGATTATAGCAAACAATAACTTAATTATATTGCATGTCACATTGCATGCCTGTATCAAAATATCTCATGTGCTCCATAAATATAAACACCTACTGTGTACCCACAAAAATTTTAAAAAAATAAATAATAAATTAAAACAATAGAGTTCTTCAAAGTAACAGAACCAATGTAGGGACAGTTCTTATAGAAATGGGATCACTTGATTATGAAGGCCAAAAAGTCCCACACCCTGACTTATGCAAGCTGGGGAACCAAGAAAACTGATGATGTAATTCAGTCCTAGTCTGCAGGCCCAAGAACCAAGAACACTAATGTCCAAGGACAGACATAGATGTTCCAGCTCAAACAGAAGCAAATTTGCCCTTCCTCTATTTTTTTTTTTTTTTTCCTGCTTAGGTCCTCAATGGATTGGATGATGCCTGTCCACATTGGTGAGGGTGAATCTTCTTTGCACAGTCTACCGGTTCAAAGGCTAATCTCTTCTGTCAGGAGCACACTCCAGAGACACACCCAGAAATAATGGTTCTATCTATCTGGATATCTCAGCCCAATGAAGCTGACACATAAAATGAACCATCAAGATAGAAATTTCAGGATTACCAAGGCAAACAGTGAAAAAAGAATTTAAAAGAATACAGATACTGTCTTACCTATTTGTATTCACTGAGAATTTGCTAGGTAAGTTTGGAAAACCCAGAAAATAATTATACTCTACCAAAAAGAAGATAGGATACATGGTTTTCCAAGCTGAAAAGGTATGTACTGTAAAAGCACGTCACTAAGAAACTCAGTATTGGCTGTCTTTAATAGGCCAGGGATGGTGGTAAGGAGAGGTTGTTATAGAACTGTTACCGAACTTACGGGATGGTAAGGAGAGACTGTTACAGAACTGCTCTCCTGGAAAGCAATGAAAATGATAGGACCTTGAGATAATAGAAGCCATGTGGTAATGCTTAGCCCTCAGAAAGATTCTCATAATGAAATACAAGATTAGAGTGACAGCCAAATGGCCTGAACCACAGATGGCTATGTAGATATGCATTAAAACATGGCAGTCCTAGGAACAAAATATATGAATAACCAACAAAGGTATGACTCAAATGGTACCATTAGAAGTAATTAAAAAATGAATGATCAGGAGTGTAAGAGTAGTTGCTGCAATAATGTCATTTGCTCAGTTTCTAAGCTTGAGCCATTCTTAGTCCCCAAAGATTGAAGAACAGGACTCGTCCCCAGGAGAAAACACCCTGTAACTCAATGGGAAGTAGACATGGTAATAATACCACGAATCCCACCCCAAAACAGTTTTATATCGAGTTATTCAGATTATCATACACTGAGAAAAAGAAAGTAGAATATTCCTAGGTTTGTTCAACCCTTTGAATACAGTCAAATGTCTTTAGGGGAGATGTAAGTCTAATCTTTCAAAGTAAAACAAATTCTTTAGCTTCCTGGGCATGTTTGCTTTTCAATTATAAAGCCTGGGAGGTGTAAAAAACTTGAAATATTCATGGAGCATCAAGTATGTGGCTGTGAATTTGGTAAATGAATTGTTTTTTATTTTTTTTATAAAAGAGAATCAGAAGAGACATTATATATTTATTCTCCCTATCTTTGTTACAATATAGTATGAATATAATATAGTCTAGATAGTTCACAGAATATCATATTTATTAATTATAATTACATCATACTAACCAGGCCAATGAGTAAGAAAGGTCTAGTATATTGGAGACCTTGGTAAGATACATGTACCCTAGAAAGTGAAAAATTACCTGATAAAGATTGGTGAACCTACCACACCAGCAACATTTTAGTGGTTAAGGTCATGCTAGAATATCTCATTTAAAGTAAATTACAAATTATTGCATCTTATACATACCCACTCATCATGAAGAAAGAAGCATAACAGATGTTATGCCTCTTTGGGTTCCAGAGGCCAGTATATTCTACACCCAGGAACATTGCATCCACCAATATACTGGGTGACATGAAAGGCTGCCAGCTGTGAATAGGCCCCTAAGCAGGAGTGGGTGAGATAGTACATCCAAGCTATTTAGTTGATACAACCCTTAGACGCTAAGCTATTAGAGGTACCCATGTTCAGAAAAAGCATTTTGTAGAGTTTATGGTAAGCCCCAGTATGAAAATCAGGATCTCAACCCCTGGGATCAGGAGAAAAGCTGTATCATCTTCGGTGAAAAATTTTACTCTGTTGAGAAACAAGTCCTGAATGTTACTGTGCCCTGGTAAGTACAGGGCATGTGACCATGCACACGGGACTGCGTATCATGAGGTAGAATCTGTCAGATCCAATAAATTGTAAGGTTGTGCAGGCCTAGGAAAAATGTACTGTAAGAAGGAAGTGGCACACATACAAATGACCTTGAGTAGGACGGAGGGTGAAAGTCCAGAAACACATGTCTCCCACCCTTGGTGTAACTTTTATTTCTTTTATAAGAAATGCAGCTGTGCTTCTACCTCTGCTTTGCCTACAGTCACATGGATGATCCTTCAAGTAATGGAAAAGGAACTTTCATTCCCAGTGACGGGGTTTGCTTCCTAACCTCATAATTCTGATTTAGAGATACATAACCAGGGTTAGAGATACTACTATCCCAAGTGGGAATGATTTCCAGGAGACACAGTATGAGTCCTATTGAACCATAAGCTACAGATGCTGCCTGGGCACTTCAGGCTTCTTGTGTCAATGGACTAGAAAGAAGAAAAGAGTTGCCACTATCTTGGCAGGGGGAACGAAGCCAAATAATCAGACTGTTTTTACATAAAGGAAGCAGGAAAGACTATTTGTAGAACCAGGTGATCCCCTTGAGTACCTTTTGGTACTTCAATGTTTAATGTTGATAGCTAAATGGACAAGTGCCTTAGAATGGCAAGGATACCAGAGGCTCAGATTCCTCCAGGATGAGGATCAAACTCATGCCACCAGGTAAGGCATCAAGACAAGTACAGGATCTGCATTCTTACCTCATGTAAAGAAGTGGTTCTGGGTAGTATGAGGGGTGGATTTTAGTGGACACAGATATATTTCACCCTGGTTCTCTTTCAAGGAAGGATTTTTTGCCCCAGATGCAGAAAGTGCTGACAGAGATAGCCTTTAGATGTCAACAATTTCAGAGATAGCATCAGTTGCAGAAACAGCTTTCTCCATGCCCTTCTCCCTTTCACTGCATTCACCACATCCTCCATCACACCTCACCCCTCTCAAGTGGCCCACATCCAATGAATGTGGTTAAAAGGCCCATCCATTTCTTCTTGCTATGGGGTAACTATGAAAGTATCTTTCAGCTGTAGAGTTCCCCAGGATCTCAGCCAAAATTATTGTGCCTGCAATACAGGTTGACCTTTCCATCTATCCAATCTGGTTTCCTTCTCCTTCCTTCCTCAAATGTTGATCCCAAAAACACTCCTTAGTAATCAATCTATACACTAAACTTGGTCACAGAATCTGCTTCCATAAGAGCCTAACATGCTATAAAAGCATAATGAAGAGAGCATACAAGTTGTAGTCAGACCGACTTGAGTTTTTAAATCTACTAACTCTGCAACTGTGCACAAGTTACTTAGCCTTTGAGGATTTGGGGATCCCAAAACATCCTTTTCTTTCATGTATTTTTTAACAAAAAGCAAAAGCTTTATTCATCATTGTGTAGGAGGAATAGCCTGGGTTATCTGAAATTTTGGAATAAATCTCAACCACCCCAATAATGTTCAAATATATTTAAAAAACACCATCTAGTTTAAATGTGTTTGTACATATACAACTATGTAAGGGATTAATTTCTTACATATTTTCAGGAGATTTCAATGTTGCAATATTTTAAGACATTCATATAAAGTAGCCTTGAGCCTCCCTCTCTAATAACTGTTTATTGATGTCCTAGTGCTGAAGAAATTATTCTTTATTTTGCCAGTGAATTGATTTACACATAAGCTAAAGTAGAATAGAAAAAATGCAGGAAAAGTATTTAGGATTCAAATGCTATCACCCAGATGCATATTAAAATAAGTAGCTTTTAGGTAGTGTTAATAAAACAAAATTAATTCAGTTGCACAAGTTGAAAAACTGAAATATTTATACATCAATTATTGATGAGTTGTACTTTTCAAACTAACTTGCTTTATTGCCAGTTACCAAGCCAAGGCTAGTATTATCTTTCAGCTAGATTAAACTGCCTCTGTTATTCTTAAAGTATCTAGATATGCATATAACTTTTAGTTTTATGGTATAAACTTCCTTTCAAGAATTTTATTTTTAAGTTTTTCCTTCCTTTTAACTAATGCCAGTTTTTTGTTTTGTTTTGTTTTGTTTTAATCTTTCTATTGTTTAACTTTTCACGTATTTGGGCTCCATCTTCTCAACAAAGTTGCAAACCTATTGAAGGCAAAAGCATAGTTTTATATTTTCTTGATTTTACCATAAACATTTAATGCTGTACACAATAATGCAAATGATTTTTATTCTTTATCTTGATTTTACTCAATATTGTCAGGATTGATTGAGAAATTGGTCTACAACATCTTAAGTAAAACATGTTCTCTATAACTCATTAGATTTTAAATCATAGAGGAAATAAATGAGTTGCAGTAACAAAATCAATTGAGTCTCTTCTGAGTAAGGCTACATTTCAAATGTTCAAGCTAATTTAGGACAATTCTTTTTTTTTTTTTTTTTTTTTGAGACGGAGTCTCGCTCTGTCACCCAGGCTGGAGTACAGTGGTGAGATCTCAGCTCACTGCAAGCTCCGCCTCCCAGGTTCACGCCATTCTCCTGCCTCAGCCTCCTGAGTAGCTGGGACTACAGGTGCCTGCCACTACGCCCGGCTAATGTTTTGTATTTTTAGCAGAGAAGCGATTTCACCATGTTAGCCAGGATGGTCTCGATCTCCTGACCTCGTGATCTGCCTTCCTTGGCCTCCCAAAGTGCTGGGATTACAAGGACAATTCTTATTAGTGGGTTTCTTCAATAATACAATTGAGACTCCACACACACATTATAAAATAATATGGAAATTAGATGCTGATGTGGTGCAATGAAAAAAATATATTGACATCCCCTACAATAATGGAAAAATGAAAAATCCTACAAATATTGGGGCAGGGGGAAAAGAAGCTCTGATTTAAAAGCTCTGCTTAAAGAGGCTGTTTGCCAACTTTCAGATTTTTAAGTAACTGAGTAGAAACTAGGTGATTCTCAAAGGCAAAAATAAAATGAACGGTTTGCAAAATAAATTATAGTAATACATTAATACATTTGTTTTTTTAAAATAATTTAGCCTTTGGATTCCTTTCAGATGAAAATTTTAATTATCATTTTTCTTGCAAAAAGACTGATTCTATGTGAAAAATACTAACTATTAAGTAAAACAAAACAATGCAAAAAACCCTGATATTTGAAAAACAAAAATAATACTGAATATATTATTTATGAAAAGGTCATTTGAAAGTATTAGTTTCAAAACTAGGGTTTCAACCATTTAACTTTAGCTCATAGTATAACATATTTATAGGTTGATGAGACCATACTTTCAGATATATTTCATTTATATTTGATTATTAAAAGCAGGTTTCTGCTTATAGGTTTTCATTTTCATTTTTCCCCAAAATGGCTCATGTTGAATACATTTTTAGTGTTAAAATGTCATAGTCATAACACCACTATATGGATTATAATTCCATAGGTTATAGGGAATAATCAAATCAGTGAATTGAAGGCAATATGACTATGAATATGATAATGTTAACATCATGACATAAATAATATATTTCTACTTTTGTTATGCATTATTACCTATCACAGACAGCAATGTCTAAAAGTGGGAAATTTTTGAAGAGCGCTTCTATTGCTTTGAAAATTATCATGTTATCTCAGGAACTGTAAAGGATTTGATGGGTGAGGAAAGAAAGGCACATTCTTGTGTGAAATATGCACATGAGTACAGTGATACAAGGCATGTGTACATTATACCATTCAGCAGATGAAGGCACAGTGAATTGTCTTTAAAAGCTGGCTATATAACAAAGAACCATCAGATCATCAATGTGACTATTTTATATTCAGTTTACACAGGTGGAATCTCATAAAGTATTCATTGAAAATTAAACAGAAATAGGGTTGAATCATACACCCATGAACAGGAGAATTCTTCCCGGCCAATGGCACAAATATCCCTTTTGGGAAGTAGCTACCTATGCCAGCGTTTAAAATGAGGGGAAGTGTGGTCAGATTTAAAGTGATCTGAAAAAGGTAGAAATTTTGATTAACTTTATATTTTTAAGTTTGCATTTTTTTTTAAAACAGTATAAGCACTAAGTATATCACTTCAAAAACAATAAGGGAAAACATATCAATTTTTTAAAATGCAATAAAAGTAGATTAAAACAACCAGAGAAAAAACTCAGGATAAATAGAGAGCAGAAAAAAAAGATGGGAGAAATTATTCAAATAAATAAGTAATCACAATAAATGTAAAATGACCCAAGTCACCAGCTAAAAGACAGATAATATAATATTAACGTTTAAAACCATAGCTATATGATTTTATAAAAAATAGACTTAAATGTAAAAACACATACATGGTGAAATATGCACAAATCAGAAACAACTTTAAAAATACCTATAATAAGATTTAAAACAAGCTTTAGGGAAAAATAGTGAAAGTATAGTGAAAGGCACTTAAATTTACCAATATTACATAAAACTCTAAAATCTTTGTGAACATAATAATCTGTCCTTAAATATGTAAGACAAAATTACATGTATAGATGGACAAATCTAGAATAATAAAATCCCTTAACAAACTTATTTTACTAGTTGATAGGTGAAATGGACAAAATAATGAACGGTTTGGAAAGGTTTGATAAACTTAATTTAAAAAACTGGTATAAAAGACATATATATCTGTATATTATCCAACTCTAGCAATGTTAGAATCCACATTCTTAACAGGCATACAAGAAACATTTTTAAGGTAGTATAATAGTCTCTAGAACTTAAAGCAAGTCTGGAAATCTTTCTAGAAATTAATCATGTAGCCAGTGTTCTGTTGTTCTACTATAATGATTTTTTTAAATGAAATAACAAAAAGATAACCGAAATTGTAAACAACGCGTATAAGAATGTGGTTCAGTGAACTCGTGGTTGGTATCTGATAGCACTATGATTATATACAGAGACTATTAAAAGTCTGCTGCTGACCCTTGGCTAAGACAGATATAAAGCATTGACTAGCTAGCAATTTTAAATGTGCTATATATAATGTCCAAACCTTCCCTGGAAGCCCTCTGTACTTGCTTGTCTATATTATTTCCTGAAAATATGAGGTCTGATTGTTTGCACTTGGCTTTAACCTAGCCTGCTTTTATGATCAGCAGAGTACAAAAGAGCTCATTGGAAAATTTTTGCCTTTGCTTTATTGAAACGTCAGAATCTATGAATGTATCTTGGTTAACAATCTGAAGATGAAGCAATATGAAGATGTACAACAGAGAAAGGACCCTGGAGCTGAGGCTGGAAGTTGTTGGCTCTCTTTATGCTTACCTGTGCTTTCTTTTTCTGCTGTATCATTACCTTTATTAAAAGCCCTGTGTGGGTACATGCTGCGGAGTCTCTCAGGTCCTTTCTATTGCATTGTGCTGTAAGAACCATAATGTAAGATGTAAGGTAGTCTATAGGGAATTTACTAACTCAGTGCCCCCAGACGAGGTTGAAAGGAGGGAAAATGACTATTATTATTTACGGGGAAATAAAACAACAAAAATTAAGAGATCAAGAAAACATCTAGACAATTAAACTGGGTAGAAATATTCAGATGGTTCATTAAAAACGGTTTGAAAAAGGAGGCAATCAGAATAGCTCCTAAAATGTTAATGGATCTCTATAACTTGAATAGATAATCTTATTACTCCATCAACCCCTCAAACTATGTAAGGGTCATATCAGATTATTTCAAAATATTCTAGGTTTGATTAATATTAAAAATATAATATTTACCCAAAGAGAAATCTACAGCCCCTGTGGAAATGGTGCTGATTTGAAAGATATGAGGTAAAGGAGAGGATTATGATGTGGAGAAACAAGAAGGCCATGATTTCTTGTCCAAACTCCAGCAGGGAAATCAAGCTGTTCGCATTGATATGGCTAAAATGTCCTGGGATAGTGAAGACACCCTTATCAGAGTTACTTAACACTGGTGCACAGTGTATTATCATAGCCTAAATGTGCTCTGGCAATATAACTAAATTAGGGACAAATGGTTATGCAGTTGTGGAAGGCTTATATGTGAAGTATGTCACAAAATAGGAATATTAGGAAAAATTATAGTTATTGCTTGAGCTCACCAATGTACATTACTGAGATAATGTTATGCAAGAGTGGGAGACTCCCCTTATATAAACTATTAAGGAAAGAACTCCATACAAGCCTACTCTTTATCCTGTTTTATTTTATTTATTTATTTATTTTGTTTGTTTGTTTGTTTGTTTGTTTTGAGACAGAGTCCCTCTCTGCCAACCACGCTGGAGTGCAATGGAGAGATCTTGGTTCACTGCAACCTCCACCTCTCAGCTTCAAGGGATTCTCCTGCTTCAGCCTCCTGAGTAGCTGTGATTATAGACGCCTGCCACCACGCCCGGCTAATTTTTGTATTTTTAGTAGAGACGGTATTTCACCATGTTGGCCAGGCTGGTCTCAAACTCCTGACCCCAAGTGATCTGCCCGCCCCGGCCTCCCAAAGTGCTAGGATTACAGGCATGAGCCACCACGCCCGGCTTCATCCTATTTTAACTATATACAACTGTTTTAAGGCATGTACAACTGAAACTTTTAGAATTAAAAACTTAACTGAAATTAATTTAAAGCAATATGGAATAGATGAAGGAAATCAAGAAATTAAGTATAATTAAGAGTATATTAGACATAGATATATTAGTTCCTACAAATTATTTGTTAATGCAGTATGGCCTGTCAGAAAAGCTAACGTACCCTGGAGATCAATTAAAAATTATAAAGACCCTAATAAAATAATAACCCTGTTGCATCATGCCCAACATGGTGTTACCAATTCAAGTTTTGCAGCAAGTTATGGGAGATTTGTATTCTGTGATTGGTTTGGTTAATGATTTATTTTAAATTTCAGTTTCTGGAGAAAACAAAAGACAGTTTGAATCCGTATGGGACCAATCCAACAGACTTCTACCATGCTCCTATGGGATACTGTATTTAAATTCTTTTTACTGTCTTAACTTGAAGAAAAGAAACTTAGATTTGACTTAGTGGTAAAGCATGTTTTCTTAAAAAATTATATTGATGATGTAATGCTGATATGTCAATTAGATGATTGAGCTAAAACTGAATTTCAAATCTTTGTTAATCTAATGACCATTAAAGAGTATCTGTTTAAACTGACTAAAGTACAAGGCCCAGCACAAACCATTACATTCTTAGGAATTACTTCTGCCAGAGTCGTTAGAAACTTTCCTCAAACGACCAAAAATAACTTATTATCTCTTTCAATTCCCAAATCAAGGAAGAAGCACAAAGTTTAATTGTATCATTTGGTTTCTGGAAATTTACTAATCTTTAGACACAGACTACCAATCTTATAATAAATTTTTCTAGGGTATAAAAATCAAAAACAAGCCATGTGAATTATATTATGTAGTTTTTATTGACCTCACAACAAAAGTAGAAAAAGGATTATGAAGAGTCAGTCAGAGAGCAATGTTGTATTTGAATAATAGCTGAAATATTGAACAAAATTTTTAAATTGGATACTTTTTAATCAAGTTAATATATTATGAGGATTATTGTGGAAAGCAAGGATAATCTAGAACCAGAAGAAATTATCAATATAAACTCCCTCTTAACAGATTAATGGTAAAAAATTTATCTCAAGAGGTGCATCACAATGTCTGATATAATGAATAACTAATTCATCTTTTAAATTCTCATCAGATTACAAGTAGAAGGGAATTCCCTTAACCAGATGAAGGTTGTACATCAAAAACTTTCTTTAAACACCACATAAAAGGTTCAGACTGATACATGTTCTAATAAAAAATGTAACAGTAAAGATGACATCTAAATTTCAGCAAATTTGTTGTAAATTTCAGTTACTCCACATTGAACAGAAAACTCTAGTGGATAGCCAATTAAATAACATAGAAAATCAAAAGTATGAGGCAAAAATATTTTTAAATATTTACACAAAATTATAGTTATTTGCAGACTTTGTGTTTTGGAAAATCTAAGATAATCTATCAATCATTAGAACTAATGAGAGTACTCAGCAAATTTATTGTATACAAAATCAACAATCAAAAATAACTACAAAATAATAGTAGTAAAAAGACTCCATCCATAATATCTACATAAACTAAAATATGTAGGGGTGAAACAACTGGTAGATGTGTGCAAATTCTTTGTGAAATAAAAGATTACAAATTTTGAAATACATAAAAGACACCCTGAGTAAATGAAAGTATACAATAAGTTCTTCAATGGAAGACTTTATATTATAAATAAAATTCTTCCTAAATTTATGTATTAGTGCCATGTAATTCTAATAAAAATCCCAAAAGAAGGTATTGAAATCTTCAACAAACTGATCCTAAACTTTGTGAAAATAAGACAAAAGTAGCCAAGACAATTTTTGGAAAAATATTAAATATAATGATTATATGTTCTGTCTTGCCAAATACCACATCTTATTACAAGCGTAGTTCAGGATCAGAAATAAATAATAAATCAGTAGAACAGAAAAGAGCAATGGAAATTTGCTACCAGCAAATGTAGCATCTTGCTAGAGGGGACGTTACAAATTAGTCGTCTAATGTAGGACTATTAAGTAAATGGTATTGGAATGCTAGCATTTCCATAAGGGAAGAAATAATTTGATTATAATCTCATTTTATATAAGATATTTTCCAGATGGAGGAAATAATACGGAAAAACAAAACTTAAAAGTATTACAAGAATGTATAGGAGAACATATCCCTATATGTTAGTGAAAGAGTTCTTAAATCACAACATAAGCAAATCATATAAAATAGAGATTGATGGATTTGATTATTTGAAAAGTATGGACTTATGCTTGACTGAAGTCACCATAAACATAGTTAAAAGGTAAACTTCGGCTGATTAAGAAGCAATATATGCCACTTGGTAACAGAATTATTATTCATTACCATTTCTGAATTCAATATGAAAATGTACTTATATCCCAGTTGAAAGGAGTGGTAACATTTAATGATTATCAACTGATTGAAGAACCCATAAGTCCAAAAAATATTAGAATATGCCAAAAACCTTAACCAACCTGAGAAGTGCCAGTTTACAAAGAAGACACTTTTGTTACTTATATTGACCAAAGTGCCTTAAATTGAGTGTCATATGTTGGAAAAGATCTTGGTGAAAGAAACTGTCATGTAGTAGAAATGATATAATAATTTGATTTAAAAAATTGGGAATAGCCAGTGTTGAGTTCATTATTTCTTTTTCAAAGCAGCCATTCAATTCTATTCTACATGCAAACTCTTAAAAATTGTTTACAGTTACATACAAAGAGTATACACATACACACACGTATTATATGTGTATACACACATACATATACAAACACATAGGTATGAATTTCCATTTTAGCTCATTTTGTGATAGGAGGAAATTAAAAACAATTTTATATGTCCATCAACAGACTAACAGATAAATAAAATGTGTAATGTACTCTAAGGTAAAATAGTATACATAGAAAAAAGGAATGAATGATATTAGCATATACTGATATAGTAAAGGGCAAAGCAATGTTTTAAGAAGAAAATTGCAGTATTATACTCATTATTTAAATAAAACTCTCATGAAAGTAATATGTTGTGTTGTCATGTACTGCTTCTCTCCTTGCCTCTCTCTCTCTTTCTGTCTCTCTCTCTGTCACAGACACACACACGGATGCACATAAAATTAAGGGAAATACTGAAAAATTACACAATTAATGTTAGTCATCGCTTTTAAAACAGCAAAGATATGAGGGAATACAATTTGCAATGAGGAAAACAGGTGCTTTTAGCTTTATCTACAACGTTTTATTTTGTTAAAATAGACGAAACAGATATGATCAAATTTGAAAAATACAGAAGAACAAGTAGTAGAAACAAGTATTATTCATCATTACACCACCAAGGGAGCACTATAGTTAAAATTTTGTGAAGGTTTTGCTCAAGGGTTTTTTGTTGCGGTTTTCACTTTTGTAATCAGAAAAGAAAAAAATACTCTTAAATCTCTTGAGACAGTGGTTTGGATAAATTGTTTAGTGTAGCAATATCTTACAGTTAAAAATATTTAAGATATACCTTATTATTTTAGTTCTCAACAAGTTTTTGCATCAAACTACTTAATCACATCCCTTCTGTCCTAGTCTGTTTTGTGTTGTTATAAAGGAATACCTGAGGCTGGGTAATTTATAAGGAAAAAAGGTTTCTTTGGCTCATAATTTTTATGGCTGAAAAGTTCAACATTGAGCATCAGCATTTGGTGAGGGCCTCAGGTTGCTTCCACTCACGGCGGAAGGTAACGAAGTGCTGAGGTGTACAGAGATCACATAGCAGGAGAGGAAGTAGGAGAGATGGGGATGAGAGGTACTGGGCTCTTTCCAGCAACCAGACTATGTGGGAACTAACAGAGTGAGAACACACTCACCCCAGTGGGAGGGTATTAATTCATTCATTAGAAATCAACTCCTACGACCCAAACACCTCCCATTTGGCCCCATCTTCAGTATTGGGGATCAAATTCAACATAAATTTTGGAGGGGAAAACATGCAAACCATAGCACCTTCTTATATGCAACATGCTTACACAGGCCAACAGTTTTACATATTAGAGCACAATGATTTCTGGCAAATTCTGTAATTCCACTTTTTTTCCTACCAGTGATCCAAGTTACTAGTATTTCTCACACATAGATGAGAAATTCTGCCATAGATATTTTTAGAAATCATGGTTTTTTAAATAATTAGGAAGATAAATAGATTTTTAGCTTCTTTGTTCAGAGTGTTTATGTAATGTGGTGTAAGTCTCACTGTTTTAATGATGAATCGTTAGCTTTTGTGTTTGTTGAACACCTTGTTTCTAACACATGTATGTATTGACTAACTCAACTGTGCAGTAGTGAATGAGATCTAATTGCAACTTGCTGGCAGTAAATACATTGTACAATTGACTGTGGTTTTTTTGAGAAAAAAAGAAACATTTTAAACTTTCGAATCTACAAATTCACAGTTGTGAAAAACAGCAGGCATTACATGGCTTCAAGCAGAGTTTGTGAAAGATGAGTCAGGAAAAATTTGTTTCATTTTCACACTCAGAAATGTGCCTTACTATCACACCCTATAAAAAGAAAGAAAGATCAATTGTTTTGATGGCACATAATGCTTTTAATCTACCACATTAAAAAATAATTTTTCAAGGCTGAGTTAATGGGACTGCAGTACACTCTTTTCTTATGTTTTTGTATATTTTCCAGATATAAGTCATGAGTGAGAACTTGTTGGTGAAGAAAATACTTTTATATGTGACCACGGTATATGTTTGAAATTAGAAAAAATTTGAAAATGAGTGTGTTTCAGCTGCTTGAGGTCATTTTGAGAATACTTTTGTTGTCTTTGTTGTTGCTTTATGAAACACAACCATATACTTTGCTTCTTGGAAGTCACTGTAATGATTTTTCCAATTTCAGGCATTTTGATCCTTAAGAAACTTTCAGTGGGTGTTCCTAATATCATAACCGGGCAATTGTTACTTATTCAGTCAGTTAAGATTAGAAGCAAGATTATCAAATGTTCTATTGCCTATATAGTAGCTGTAAGAAAAAATATGGAATAAAATATAAGCATGAAAATAGTAGATAAAAATAAAACACTTTACCATTTTTATAACACTGCATTTAGAATCTACTTTATAGCCTTAGAAAAGAAAATCTGTAGAGTAGTTTACAGAATCTGTTCTGCTGACATTTACCCAGGTATTTAAGGAAAGAACATTTATTTATGAAAAAACACAAAATAATTTCTACGTAAGGATGATAGAAAGTAATTATTCATCAAATATTTGAGAATCTATGATATTGTCATATTTGTTGTTTTACAATATTAAAAAATATAAAAGACATAATTTCTGTTCTTGGGGTCTAGGTAATTTTTTAAAATCGAAGTTTTTCGCTAAGAAAAGAGGATTAAAATAACAATTTTTGAAAATTGAAGGTGCATGGTGCAAGCAAATACAACAGGAATTTAACAAGGGTCAGAATTTTTGGAGAATTGCACTTTAAACTTGTTTTTGTAGTAGGGATAAGTTAGGCAAGTAAGCCGAGTAAGGGTAAGTTAGCCAAGAGGAGGTGTTTAGAAAGTTCTAAATGTGAAAATAATACTATTTATTATTTAGCATTAACTGCACCCCCAACCCCACCAACATCTTGAATCAGGACAGTACTGGAAAAAAATGAAACAGGTCAAAGAGGTTTGCGAAACAAAATAACACGACACACACACACACACACACACACACACACACACACACACTAAAATAGGGAGAAACGTTGCAGAAGGGTTAAGTTAGATAGTTATAGGAAAGGTGTGTGTGTGTGTGTGTGTGTGTGTGTGTGTGTGTGTGTGTGTGTGTGTGTTGGGCGGTGATTATGAAGAATTCTAAAAAGCCAGTTGTTGTGGTTTAATTTAGATTCTGTGTGGAAAGGGAGAAGTGGTTGTGAAATGAGGAGGGAGAGAAGTGGAGGTAGCAATGTTCAAACACCTGAAATGTGTTTCTTAAGGCAATAAGAAGGGTTTCTCTGTCAAGTGGCAAGCTAAATGTTTTCAATTAAAGAAAGTAATTAATACTGACCAATCCAAAGAAAATACAGGTATGGACTTAAGAGGGCATTTGGTTATAACATTTGATTTTTGGTTACTTACGAAAGGCTGAGCAAATTTAACTCCACTAAATGTGATGTGGTCCTTGGCAGATTAGTCTGGCAGTGTATTGAAAACATGGATTCAGGGGGAAATAAACTTTATTCAAGGAAAATGTTATGCAGTAATCCAAATATGAGGCATCATTATATATACCAGGGTAACAGCAAAGTTCAAGTAAAATCAGACATTGTTATTTCTTATTTAATCTGGGTTATCAGCCCAAACTTCTAGTAAATATTCAAGAAAAATATTTGAAAATAGTCTATCAGTACTAAAAACCGATGGCTAGTTAAGACTTTTAGTAAATCTGGTCTTTCTCTACTTGCATAATTGTTTTACCTTCTCCTTTTATTCCTCATCGTAATTATTCAAAGTTTGTGTTTTTTAGGTCATTCAGTCCTGCAGGCAAAAATTCCTTTCAATTGTTTTGCTTTCTGTTGTTGAAATTACCTTTATCGGTAATGATGCTTTTCTGAGATGTGAAACACCCCAGATGCTCCAACCATGAACATCATTTAAATACCTGAATAAACAAACTTGTCCGAGGGCTATTCATTTTTCTTCTTGAAGCTCCCAGAAACATTTCTTTATGCATCACTCTTTGTTAACAACTTCATTATGTTTCTACTTAACGTGTCCCCTTCTAGGCTAATAGTGTGCTATGTATTTTTGTTTAGAAAAACAAGAATTCTGCCTCATTCTCTTTTCCTAGAGGCCAGAAAGAAACACCTGGGGAAGCCACCATGCCTCTCCTGTTTCTAGTGTTTGGCACCGTATTCTCCATGAATTGCAGAACTTCCTCCTCAGCATCCAGCTCAATGCCTGGCACACAGCAGGCCCTCAGCAATATTGTTTTTTATTAGCCTGTTTCTTTGATTTGTGAATCTTCTGGAACATGAACAGTCCTCTCTAGAAACTAGCTCTTTTCTCCTTCAGGGTTTGAGTTCTCATATTAACTCTATTTCCAGCTTCTGTAAACTTGATGCGTTAACATCTGCCCAGCATGAACACCTTGCTGTGGACAATCTGATAACATGTCTGAGTCACCTTGGCTCCATCTCCTGCCCACTGGGTCATCGCCCTCCTCTGGGATGACTCTTCCTTCTAAGGGCACACTTCCAGTTTTTCCCACTGCTTCTGCCTGATGACAAGCTCAGGTGCTTTGTGTGCCCCAGCAATACCCCATGGCTGGAGCACCCTGTCCTTAGTTACCTGTGAGGAACACGTTGTCTTGTCAGAGGCCATTGTGTCACAATCTGACAGCCTTACTATATGCCAATGTGTCTATTAATACACTACATTTTTTTTTAAAGTTCTATATTTTACTTGCTACTTTTCTACTCCCATATGTCTCCTCAGTTTCATTTAAGCCCTCTCCTAGTAGCGTATGTTTCTGTTTGCACCTTGGCTCTTGACCAAGTTTTCTACTTTATTCTGGGTTTATGGATTTGACATAGGGGTGAGTTGGCTCACTCAGTCCTGATGTTCTCACTATCAGATTCAATGTCCTACTTGCTGCTAAATATATCCCTTTGATGGTCTGTAGACAACTCAGTCAATATGTTCTAGAATAAACTCAAAATGTAACTCCTCCTCTGTCAGTAACTCACAAGACTGAGAGCCATTTGAATATGTTCATCCCACCAATATGTCATTACCGTAGTTCAAGTCTTATTATGTTTCAGTTAGTCTGTGGCAATGGACTAGGTGTTTTTTTGCCCTTATCCTCAAATTATTTTTTACGTTGTCTGCTAATAGTTGGAACTTAAATACAACCATGACTTTCAGGATGTGGCCCCCAAGTCTGTTACTTGACATTTTAGGCCCTCCATGATCTCTCTGATTGTGGCTTCCTTCTCAGCTTTACCTGCCATTATTCCTTGTTTTTTTCACTAGCAATACTGAATTGTTTGTGACTTCTTACCAAGGTGACAGATTTTCATACTTCATGCCTTTGTGATCTTCTTCCATCATTCTACCACCTTCTCCTAATTGTTCCCTGGATACATCCTTCTCATTTTTTAAGCTTCAATTCAACTATCTTCTCCTCTAAGAAGACCTCCCCTGAACCTTTATAATCTTGTATTGTTGCTTTATGCCTTTATAATAATGTGTGCTTTAAAAATTATCTGTGTAGTTTATACATTGTCTTGACAATATTTCTAAAGCTTTTCACCTGTACAACACATACATTACTGAAGAATAGGTCTCAATGTTATATTTCTAGGGCCTATCTGAAGATTTGGAATGATGTAGTTGTATTATGTTTCTAATTAACGTGTCCCCTTCTAGGCTAATAGTGTGCTAAGTATTATTATTTAGAAAAACGAGAATTCTGCATCTTTCTCTTTTTTCTAGAGGCCAGAAAGAAACACCTGGAGAAGTCACCTTGCCCCTCCTGTTTCTAGTGTTTGGCACCATATTCTCCATCAGTTGCTTCAAGGGACCTACAATCTGCTAGTTAAATATGTCTGGTAGGGGGACAGGCAGATGTTTCTCTTCATTTCCCTGGTTGCTGGACACACAAAAAAAAGATTGCTTAGCGTGATAAGATTTTGCAAAAGATCTCCAATCAAGGACTCACTCTGAATGTCCTATCAGATGCACAAAAGCAGAAGCTAATGAAACCTACATTCATAATTGGAACACAAACAATGAATACGAGTAGCATGAAATAGTTTCCAGGTTTCCTTTTGCAGTTATGCCCAACGTATCGATTTTACCCACTCAGCAGCTTTTCAAAAGTAGGTCCTTGTTCTTGTCTCTTTATCCTTTTTCTTTAGAATTTGCTTCTCTTCATGATTGACTTAGAAACTAATGATTGGTATCCAGTAAATGGTTATTGCGTATGGAATGAATCTTAAGTCCCAGGTTTATCTCTTCCAATCTGTCTGCTTTTTAGTTATTTGAATTCTACATTTTTCTTTCTGACCCAGCAACCCTCCAGTCCTGAGCCTTCCTCCAGATTCAGATATATCAATATTAGGAAATCATGATCTTAGACATTGTTCATTAAATGATACATGACTCCTCCAACATTATAGCACCAGGTAAATAGAAAAGTAAATTTGGGGTTCCTGTTTCATGTTTAATTCTGTTTTGCCTTGACCCTATCCCTTATTAAAGGCTTGAAACAGTCATATGAATTGCTTAAAAGAATGATCATTCTCACCTTTATAAACAAAACAACATAGCTTTGGTGGCATTCTTCAGAAAGGAAATATGAGAGATTTAGTAATGTTAGTTTCTACTATTATGTAGCTGAAAAGTACACACTATTATTTCCAGTTTCTATTGAGTTTTAAAAGAAAGCAGGAGATAGGGGTAGGAGAATATCATTTGTCCACAAGCGAGTAAGTACACAAGCGAGTAAGTAACAACTTCTCCCTCTTTCTTATTTACGCTGCACAGTTTATTTATAAATTTTCTTCTAAATGCATATATTGTTGATTATTTTAAAAGTTGCTTTTTATTTTTATTGAGATAAAAACAATTAACATGAGGTATAGCCTCTTGACAAATTTTAAGTGTACGATACCTTGTTCTTAACTATAGCACAATGCTATATAGCAGATCTTTAGAATTTATTCTTCTTGCAGAACTTAAGCTGTATGCCCAATGAACAGCAACTCTTATTCCCATGTCCTTTAGGACTGTTAACCACCATACCATTTCCTGTTTCCATAAGTATGATTGCTTTGGATACTATATAGGTGGAACCACACAGCATTTGTCCTTCAGTAATTGGCTTATTTCACTTAGCATAATGTCTTTCAGATTCATTCATATTGTCACAATTCACAAAATTCCCTTCTTTTTATAGTCGGAATAATATTGCACAGTGTTTGTAGACCGCATTTTCTTTACCCATTCATCTGTCAATGGACATTTATGTTGTTTCCATATCTTGGTTGTTGTGAATAATGCTGCAATGCATATGGGAGTGCAGATATCTATCCCAGATATTGATTTCAATTCTTCTGTATATATATCCAAGAAGGAGGTTTGATAGATCATACAATAATTCCATTTTTAATTTTTGGAAGAACCTTCATCCTTTTTTCCATAGCAGCTGCACCATTTTAGATTCTGATGAACAGTGTACAAGAGTTCCAATTTCTCCATTTTCTCGCCAACATTTTTTGTCTTTATTTTTATGATGATAGCACTTCTAACAAAGATGAAGTGATATTTCATTTTGATTTTGATTTGAATTTCCCTACGTGTTAGGCCATTCTTGCCTTACTATAAGGAAATACCTGACACTGGGTAACTTATAAAGAGATTTAATTGGCTCATGGTTCTGCCAGCTGTACAGGGGGCACAGCACTGGGCATCTGTTTGGCTTCTGGTGAGGCCTCAGGAAACTTCCGTTCATGGCAGAAGGCAAAGGGGGAGCCAGAGACTCACGGGGTGAGAGAAAGAGTAAGAGAGTGAAGGGGAAGATGCCACACACTTTTAAGCAGTCGGATTTAATGAGAACTTACTATCACAAGGACAACACCAAGAGGATGGTGCTAAATTATTCATGAGAAATTCATCCCCATAATCCAGTCACCTCCCACTAGGCCCCACCACCAACATTGGAGATTTATTATTCAACATCAGATTTAGAGGGGACAACATCCGAACCAGAGCACCCTAATTATTAAAGGTATTAAGGATATTTTCACATACCTATTGGCCATATGCATGTCTTCTTTGGAGAAATGTCTATTCGAGTCCTTTGCCCATTTTGTAATCAGGTTGCTTGTGGTTATTATTATTGAGTTATAAGAGTTCCATCTGTATTTTGAATATTAACCATTTATCAGCTATATGGTATATAAAATTTTCTCCCATTCTGTGATTTGCCTTTTTGCTCTGTTTATTGTTTTCTTTGCTGTGTAAAAGTTTTTTAGTTTGATATAGTCCTGATTTTCTATTTCTGCTTTTGTTGCTTGTGCTTTTGATGTCATATTCAATAATTTGTTGCTAAGATCACTGTCATGAAGATTTTCCTCTATGTTTACTTCTGAGAGTTGTACAGTTTCAGGTTTTAATTTTAAGTCTTTAATTCCTTTTGAGTTGATTTTTATTTACAGTGTAAAATGAATCTGCTTATATTCTTTTGCATGTGGATATCCAGTGTTTTCAACTATTTGTCAAAGAGACCATCTTTTCCCCTTTTTGTATTCTTCATACCCTTGTTGAAGATTAGTTGACCATATATATAAGTGTGGGTTTATTTCTGGACTCTCTCTTCTGTTCTATGAGTTTATATGTCAATGATGGTTCTATGTACATGAATCAATTAATATGCTATACCATGTTAACAGAAGGAATAAAAACTTCATGACCATATCAATAGATGCAGAAAAACATTTGACAAATTCAATACACTTTCATAACAAAACCTCTCACAAAACTAGGGGTGGAAGGAATTTACCTCAATATACTAATGGTCATACATGAAAAGCTCTCAGCAAACATAATACTCTAAGATGGAAGCTCAAAGATTTTCCTTTAATATCCAGAAAAAAGCAAGAATGACTACTCTTGCCACTTCTATTCAACATAGTACTGGAAATCCTAGCGATAGCAATTAGGCAAGAAAAAGAAATTGAATGTGCCCAAATCAGCAAAGAATTAAAAATATCTGTTGTAGGTGACATGATCTTATATGTAGAAAGTCTAAAATACTCCATTTTAAAAACCTGGTTGAATGAATTAAAGTAGTTCAATAAAATTATAGAATAAGAAATAAAAATACAAATATCAGTAGAGTTTCTAAACACAAACAATGAACTATCTGAAAAGAAAAAAATTTCATTTATAATTGCCTCAAAAATGTACTCAGGAATAAACTTAACCAAAAAGATAAAAGTCTTGATGAAAAACCTCTTGAAAAGAGACAAATAAATTGAAAGACATCTGTGTTCCTGGATTGGAAGGCTCAATATTGTTAAAATGTCTATGTTACCCAAGTGATCTACAGATTTCATGCAATCTCTATCAAAAACCAATGGCATTTTTTACAAATGTAGAAAAAGCAATTCTAAAATTCACATGAAATCAGAGACCCTTAATAGCCAAAGCAATCTTGAGTAAGACAAACAAAGCTATACGCATCACATTTACTTATTTCAAAACATTACAAAGCTGTAATAATTAAAACAGAATGGTAATTTTTTTATTAAAGTTTTAACTGTGTCAAAATACACATAACATAAAAATTTACCATCTTAATCATTTTAAATTATACAATTCAATAGCATTAAGTACGTTCACATTATTTTGCTTCCATCACCACCATCCATCCACAGAACTCTTCATCTTGCAAAACCATACTTTTTAAACAATAGTTACCCATTCTCCTTCCTCCCTACCCCTGGCAGCTACTTTCTGTGGTATATAGTACTTTTTGTCTCTATGAATTTGACTATTCTAGGTACCTTATCCAAGTAGAATCATAATTTTTTTGGGGGGACTGGCTGATTTTACTCAGCAAAATGTCCTTAAGGTTAATTCATGTTATAGCATGTATAAAAATTCCTTCCTTCCTTTTATAAGGCAGAGAAATAATCCATAATATATACACACCACATTTTGTTTATCTATTCTACTCATCTCTGGAGGGACACTTGTATTGCTTCCACATTTTGGCTATTGCAAATAATACTGCCATGAACATGTATGTACTTATGTACTTGATTACAATTTTCTGGATTATATAAAGAGTCTTACATGTTATGAGATTTGAATCAATACATTTGTAAAATCACTTCATCTAAAAAATTATTACAAAATTATCTTTCTTTACTAATTTTGACACTGGAACAATTTAAGGAATACCAGAATTAATGGAAATTGGAGTTAGAGGTGGAGTAAAGGAGTGTACTAGGTTGATATTTGGGTGATTAACATCCTGACAGATGGACAAGCAAAGGCAAAATATCCTTGAAGTATGTTAAAAAAAAAAAAAAAAAAAAAAAAAAAACACAAGAAATTCAGTCTAAGTGGAGCAGAATGAGTGAGGGAGAAAAGCAAGAGATGGGTTCAAAAGGTGGTTTTAGATCATATTTTGGATTTCACTTATTTGGGCATGGTTGTTAGTCATTTCAGGGCTTTGAGCAGAGGAATAGCATAGCTTGCTTGGTTTGTATTTTTTAAAAATCACTCTAGTTGTTGTGCAGACACTAGATTGGAAAAGGGTAGATAGGCAAGAATAGATGAGGAAGAACAGGTTATGGCAAAACTCAGGCATAATATCCTAGTGGCTTTGACTAAGCTGGCAATGATACAATTGTCAAGAGTGATAGGATTTAGAATACAGTATTTTGAAAATATAACTGATAGCTCATGCTGATTAATTAGAAGTTAGGTATGAGGGAAATAGAAGAATCAAGAATGACTCCAGTTTTCTAAAAAGTTTTAGTCCTGAGCATCTGAGTGAACAGTATCACCTATGCAGAGATTTGGGAGACTGTAAGAACTGTAATTTGTGGAGGTGAATCTAGAGTTTTATATTGGATATGGTATGTTTCAGATGCATGTTTTTGTTCCATGTGGAGATTACAAGTAGGTGATCAGATAAGTATGAACTCAAAGGAGAAGCTCAGGCTGGAGAAATAAATCTGCAAGTAATCAGTATACTCGTCATTTCTTAGAGAGATAAAACTTGGCATCATAAAGAAAATAAATAAAGATGGAAAGAAAATAAATCTGAGTCATGAGCCCTAGGTTACTTCAATATTTACAGATGGGAAAAAAACAAGATTATGGAAAACAGAATGAGAAGAGGCCAGTGAGGTAGAAGGAAAACCAGAAGAACGAAGTGCTCAAGATGCAGTGAAGAGAAGTTTCCAGGACAAAGGGAGTGGGCCAATATACTTAAAACAACACTGAATTTTAGCAAAGACATGAGAATGACTAGTTGACTTAGAATCATGGGGATCACTGGATTCATTGATGAGAGTTATTTTTGGTTGTGTAAGACTGAAGAGGATAGATTCAAACTAGGTTCAAGAAAAATTGTAATTGAAGAGCTAGAGAACAATGCCTTTGGAAAGTTTTGCTGAAAAAGAGTATAGCAGATGAAAGACTTAGGGCCATAGGAGTTTTAGTTTTAGTATGTTTGTTTAATGGAAGTAATTGCAGTGCATTTACATCCAGATAAGATTGATTTAACAAAGAGAAAAGTATTGAAGATGCCAGAGAAAGAAGGTACAATTGTGGTAGCCAAGTAAAGGCATAGGAAAGAGAGATAAAATTCAGTATAAAGTGGAAGAGAAGCTTAAATAGAAACAGGAACATTTTATGTATTGTAACTGATAGAAAGCAAGTCTTATAGGTACAAACAGAGATATATTGGTAGATTTCTAGTGAGAAAATACGTAAATTCTCTTTTCACTGCCTCTCTTCATGTGTTCAGTAAAATGAGGAGAAATTAATTTCATTCGATGACACTGGGCAGAGTATAGGGTTATGGAGGTTTGGGGAGGATACTAATAAAGGAAATATAGTAGTGTTCCTAGCCATGGTTGAGGGCCCCACTAGAGGTTGGTGATTCAGAATTTAAACTAGGACCACTCAGTGCATTGTGTATTTTGCTCTACCATATGCCACAGTATAACAACTTCATTGAAGAAAAGAATGGGGAACACAAGAAGATTCAGACAACAAAAATAGATTAGACTCAATAGATTTCACTTTCAAATGTTTTTCTATTTCTTTAGTTCCCATAATCACAATTTCAATTTTTTGACATCAGTTAGCCAGACTGGTGAACATTAAAGCAAAGAGAGAATAATGATTGTCTTGCTTTGTTTTAGTACCTATGATGTCTGGAGCTCTTAAGCAGATTATGCAGCAGGATTCTTAACATTAAAATGAAAGATGAGTATGTTAAAGACAGACAGTCTCCTTTAAAGATGCAGTGTTTTTATTTGAAAAGATGACAGACTATCCCCTACACATTTTCCCAACTATATAGATGAATTGTTTAAAAAGAAAATATATCAGTCTACCGATGGCAAGAGTAAAGTAGAACCTAAAAAAAGATTGAAATTGAAACTCAGTTAACATAGTTAGTGAGGGTGTCTGTATATATGTGTATACACACATATACATGCACAGAAAGAGACACGCACAGACACATACAAACACAGAAACATGCACACATTTTCTAAGTAAGACAGATTTTATATAGTTGAATATAAAATTTGTGGAGAGTAATGTCAAGTATGAGTAAGCTTTGGAAGTGCTTTTTAAATGAAACAAAAAAGATATTTAGAACGTATACGATGACTATTTTTCACTATAGAGACACCATTTGTCTATAAGCTCACCAACTGCAATTCCCTAGAACTTTTTCTGAAGAAGTTAAATTTGCAAACAAATAGTCTTTTTGCACCGTGTTTCTTTGAAATGATTGGTTGCACATGGCCAACTGTTTCTCAGTTTCACTCTAAAGTTCCTTAAAACCCTCGGGTAGATACCATCTGGTCCTAGTGATTAAGCTACATTTATTTTGTCAATTTTGTGAGAACATCTGAGTATTGACCACTGTTTGATCTGATACATCCACCCTGCTCATTTCCTGTAACAATCTGGATTTGAGAATCTCCCTAATATCTTTCTAATTAATGTCTAAGGCAAATAATTAATTCAGTCCGTCAGACCTCACATCTTTATCCTTGAGTACATCATTTACCCCCAAGTAACCAAAGATCCCATTGATGCCACTCTAGGTGAATTTCTGCATGGCTAACACCAAAACCTTTTTATTGTTTTCTAATTCTCTCATGAAGTATTCTTTGTCCAACTTACTTGCAGTTTACATGTCAGTGAACTTTCTTCTCCTCATTCTAGCTCTAACACATTTGCCGGGCAGTCTATTTTCTGCAAGTACTTGGTATTTTTGATAATTGGCACATATTTGGATATACATTAAAGTTTATATCAACAGTCTCCAAGATTTTTGTCTATATTGAGTCTGAAAAAGACTCCCCTCTTTGTTGTTGTTGTTCTTGCCTGTGGACATTTTTTATCCCTTTCTCACTCAAGTGTTGAATTGAATTTTTACAATAACTATTAACAGATTAGGAACTATTATTATTAATAAAGATATTTTATTCCTTTCTCTGAGTGCCCGAAATTCCTGACACTGCCAATTGCTTTGTTTAAATGTGCACTCTGTCTAGAGAATATAATAGGGATGATTTGGACTTTCTTGTATAATATTATAAGAATGATGAAAGAAAGTCATATAGAAAAAAGGAACACTTTTTATGAAATTCCACTGAGAAATGAATGTCTAGAAATATTAAATTCAAGGTGACTATATATCTCTATTAACTTGCAACAATAGAACTAATTACAATACATTATACTTACCTTTCTCTGAAGAACTCAAAACACTTAGCTTTATCACTGAGTGATAAAAAAAAATATTTATTTATTTTAGAGACAGGGTCTCCCTCTGTTGCCCAAGCTGTAGCTCAGTGGCACAGTCATGGCTCACTGCAGCCTCAACCTCCCAAGCTCAAGCAATCCTTTCACCTCAGCCTCCTGAGTAGCTGAGACCGCAAGTGTGCGCCACCACACTCAGATAAGTTTTATATATTTTGTACAGACAGGGTCTCACTATGTTACCCAGGCTGTCTCTAACTTCTGGGCTCAAGTGATCCTCCTGCCTCAGCCTCCCAAAATGGTAGGACTACAGGTTTGAGTCACCCTACCTGGCAAGCTTTATCACTTTAATCTCACAGCAAGAGCTGCGAGCTAAGGCTGAATAGGGAAAGAGGTTGATCTTGTCAAGATGACCATCCCATAATTGCTACTTTTTGTTGCTGTCTTTATTCTGTGTGAAGATAGACACACCAGTACTTTCTACACGAAATATTTTAATGCAGCCATAACTCACAAAAGTTATTCACCTGTGCAAAATCCCGAAGTTATTTTACTTTCAGTCATAGTTTGGCAAACATTAATAAATATAGCAAAGTATAACTTTAGTAATTGAGCAATTTCAACTCAGTATTCATCTGTTTAAAAATTATTGTTTGCAGTGAGTCAACAACCAAATCTAATAAGTAAATGAAATTGGGAGACATTAACAAACACAAAGGAAGTATTAGCTTGAGAGGAAACAGGGAAAAATAAGATTCGCCGTAGTATTCATTTCAGCCATGTGAATATCTGCTTATCATACTCTCCCTAAGGGATCAATTAAAAATGAGTCTCAGGTGATGAAATGTATTTTCAGCAATAAAGACAGGCTTGTTTTATCATTACTCCTATGTTGTTTGCATATATTCACCATTAATTAGCACAATCATATTTTCAGTATGTATATGAAGTAAAATACAGCAAATCAAGAACAGCGAAAACACACATATAAATTACACACACATATACACAGACACGAACACACATGTATACATTATGACACTGCATAGCAAAACCACAGATGAATTTTTCACCTTGGATCTGTTGCTGACATACTGTGTAGCTTTAGGCAAATTCTTTTTATGCATGAAGTTTAGAGTATTTTAGAAGAAGTTAAGATAATTTACCTGATATCGATGTTACTGACCCAGTAACTAAGTTGCACTTGCATATCGAGGCTGCTTCTTAAAATGGATAGACATTTATTTGGGTTTCCATAGTGTACAGTTAATGGTACGTGGCCATTTCAGAGAATAGTCAGGAACATCTTTCTTGCTGCAGACTTGATCACAGACTCTACCTCACTGCACCATTTCTACTCATCTAGTCTTCTGCTTTTATATTTCGAAGGCCATACTCTTGCTTCTGTTCAATCATTACTTACTCTGGCCCACTACAGCAGGAAATTTGTCTATACTTTAAGAGTAAAGTTTTTGCTGTCACCTCCCTCCTTCCTTTCTTTTCAATGACTTTGCATTTATACTATTTTTGAGAGAGGGTCTCACTCTGTCACCCAGGCTAAAGTGCAGTGGCACCATCATGGTTCATTGCAGCCTCAAACTCCTGGGCTCAAAAGGTCTTTCCACCTCAGTCTCCCTAGTAGCTAGGACTACTGGTGTGAACCACCATGCCTGGCTAATTTTTGTTGTTGTCGTAGTAGAGATAGAGTCTTGCTCTGTTGCCCAGGCTGGTGCAACAGGCTAGGTCTCTTGCCCAGGCTTGAACTCCAGGCCTCAAGCAATTCTCCTGTCTCAGCTTCCCAAAGTGCTAGGATTACAGGCATGAGGCGCTGCACCCAGCCAACTCCTGCATTTGCAAAGATAATTTTTACAAACCACAAAACTATTTTAAGCATTTGACTTTGTTGCCCAAGGCACCATTTTACCATTTAATTCTTGGGGATTATTTATTTTGTCATCTGCTCTGGTTTTCCACAACTAAAAAATATGCTTTGTGCTTCCTTTGGAGCATTTTATCTCTCATTATTATATTCTCTTCTTTAATTGTGACCTTTTTGGCCCCATAAGGTTTTCCTCACTACCCTTAAGTGTTCTATGAGCAGTTGCTTTCATAGCGCTGCAAATAGTACAAAAGACTCATTTGCTCCTCTAACCCTTTTTAGATTGAAAGTACCTTTTTTGTCAGACTGTGTATTAGTCATCTACATGTTTACCATGACAACTAGCATGGTACTTTGATCTGCTAGATACTCAATAAAATTGAAACTGAGTAAGGAAATACTGAGAATTTTATAAAGATCTTCCACTTCCAGTGATAAATGCATGTGTTTATCACCCATCCCTCCCATATTCCACTGAAGCTAAAGGAGTAATTTTTAACTAATATATGACAGCCCTGGAGAATGAGAAAAGGTTCCTTCCACCAGTTGAAAACTTGGGGCCAGGCGCATTGACTCAGGCCTGTAATCCAGCACTTTGGGAGGCCAAGGCAGGTGGAACATGAGGTCAGAACATCCTGGCTAACACGGTGAAACCCCATCTCTACTAAAAATACAAAAATAAAATTAGCCGGGCATGGTGGTGGGCGCCTGTAGTCCCAGCTACTTGGGAGGCTGAGGCAACAGAATGGGGTGAACCCAGGAGGCAGAGCTTGCAGTGAGCAAGCATAGCGCCACTGCACTCCAGCCTGGGCGACAGAGCGAGACTCCGTCAAAAAAAAAAAAAAAAAAGAAAGGAAAGAAAGACAATTTGGGAAACTTTCTAGGAAAAACAGTTTTAAAATTATGCTGGAAGCATATGAGAGAAACTGCAATCCAAAAATAGGTCTAAGAGAAAACTGCTACATATGCAAATGCTGTTCTTCTTTTGTTTTTTGATTTTGTTTCTGTTTTTTTTTTTTTTTTTTTTTTTTTTTTTTTTTTTTTTTTTTTTTTTTTTTTTTGAGACAGAATCTCGCTCTGTTGCCAGGCTGGAGTGCAGTGGCACGATGATCTCGGGTCACTGCAACCTGTGCCTCCTGGGTTCAAGCGATTCTCCTGCCTCAGTCTCTCGAGTAGCTGGGACTACAGGCGCGTGCCACCAGGCCCATCTAATTTTTGTATTTTTAGTAGAGATAGGGTTTCACCATGTTGGCCAGGGTGGTCTAAGTCTCTTGACCTCGTGATCTGCCCACCTTGGCCTCCGCAAGTGCTGGGATTACAGGCGTGAGCCACCACGTCCCCCCAGCCACAAATGGGGTTCTTCTTTACTGAATCCTGTAGAAACTGTAAGCTCATGGTCATTAGGCACACACAAAAAATTAATGATTCATGGAGCAATCCAAAAATTAAAAATGATAACATATATATATGTTTTGGAACTATAATAATATTATATGATTATAGATATAAAATCATATTTTAGTTCCAAAACATTTCTGTTTTAAATGAAATTAAGAAAACCTTAGGTTTAATGCTGGATTTGAAGAAAAGAGGCAAAATTTTTCTATCTTAATGCATAGTTTTCATTTGCCTTGCCTTTTTTTTTTTTTTTTTTTTTGGCACTGAGTATATATTGGGCTAGTACATTTAGCTTACTAATACCTTTTTTGACTTCTTCCTTGCTGATAAAATCCAGTGATCAACAACGTTGGTCATAACCAATCAAATCCCTTCTGTTCTCTAATTTTCACCTCTCTCAAGCAGCCAGAACCTGGCCCTATGGTTCAGTTTTGGCCAATGAAACACACTCAGAAGTTTACTGGTAAGGGTACTGATATAGCTTGTCTCTATGTCCCCATCCAAGTTTCATGTTGAATTGTAATCCCCACACATTGGAAGAGGGTCCTTGGAAGGAGGTGATTAACTCGTAGGGGCAGACTTCTGCCCTGCAGTTCTTGTGGTAGAGTTCTTATGAGATCTGGTTGTTAGAAAGTGTGTAGCATTTCCCCTTGGCTCTCTCTCCTGCTCTGGCCATACCAAGACTGTGCCTGGTTTCCCTTTTCCTTTCCACATGATTGTAAGTTTCCTAAGACCTTCCCAGCCATGCTTCCTCTACAGCCTGTGGAACTGTGAGTCAATTAAACCTCTTTTCTTCATAAATTATTCCATCTCAGGGGAGGTCTGTATGTCTTTATAGCAGTGTGAAAACAGACTAATACAGGCAAAGGTGTGCTAGAATTGCCCTGCTCTCCCTTTGTCGTGCCCTGAATGTATACATGATGTCATAAGCTATAGCAACAACGTACATACACAAAGAAACAAGCATGAGTACAAAAGAATACAACTACTGGTGAACTGGAAATCCAGGCTTCCTGCTGACACTGTTGTGTTGCTTTATGGATAGTGGTGCAATCCCTTCTTCAAGACTGTTTGTTAGGTGAGAAAACTCAATCCTAATTTGTTTAAATAAATGTTTTTCTGATTATTTGCTTGATCTAATCCTAATTAATAACTTCATTGTTTTTGATAAAGAAATCTAACGTTGTAGTTTCTCAGTTTTTAAAGTCTAGTTGGAAATATAAGATAAACATAAATTGTAAAAGAGCCTACAGACATATATATATATATATATATATATATAAAAACATGGAATAATATAAAATTACATAGACCTACCTTACAAACCACGATGGATTTAATAATTGTCATATTAATACCCATATTTCATTATTCAGAATCTCAAAATTAACATCAAGAATATGATTTTGTCAGCTATGACCTCATCCCATCAAGCCCATTCAATTGAAATTCTTTACAGGGCACTCTACCATCAAGTCACTAAAATCTCAAATTTAAAAGAATGTCAGCCTTGTATGCAGTTATCCCTAGAAGAAGTTTCTGTGATATTGAAATGTTGGCCCCTTCTAAGCTGACAATAGTGTCCAAGTCAGTTGGCGCTATTACAGCACAAACACACCATATTCATGTGATTCAGGTTTGCTCCTCTGTTTCTGACAAATGATGGCACTGTTGAAAAAGCTGTCAATTCTCTCAGAGGTGTAATTTTATAAAGGACTAATTTTTTCACACTGCCTAATGAGATTTTGCTAGCAAATAAGTGCCTAAAACATATGGGGATAATGTTCATTAAATCCAAGGAAATTGTTATCTTTAGAACTGTCAGAGTTGAACTTTTAAGGAGAAAAAAACTGATTTTTTTGTTCAAAATTAATTGCTTTTGTCTACTGTTAAACATATATGTTAGGTCTAAAGACAGAATTTGTGCTAACTTCTACAACGGTTTGACAATTCATTAAACAGCATCATGTTTATGCTTTCTTAGAAAACTGAAATCTTGCTTGCTTTATCCAGTTCACCTCAGTTTATTATTGGCAATGTTCCATATTAGGAAATTCCTATCTCTAAATTCCTATCATTCTTTGTTTCTATGACATGTATTAGCTCATAAACATTATTTTTATAAAATACTATATTCATATATACTATACAGCCTCTATTCATATATAGTATACACAGTCTTCACAAATGGAGACTTTTTTTTGTCCCCCAAAAGAGAGATTTCACATTAATTTTCTTTTAAAGTAAGAACATATAATTGTTATGTGGTATCCAGTAAGAGAGCTCAATGTATGTTTGCAGTTGATGATGATTATGGTCATGATAATGATAATCATGGTTAAAATAATATACTTGCATTTTAAAAGTATTGTACACGTTATTCACTTTTTTGGTTGAGAGTTTGCTTCAGTAAATATACCTATGTCATCACAGAATAAGAAATCTGAGGTAGGCTTTGGCCCATGGCTAAACAAAGAAGTTTTTATCATTTGCATACTCCCACAGAAGCATGCCTAAAAAAAAAAACAGCCCAGGTGGGAAGAGTGTTGGCATTGGTATTTAAATTATTGTCACAAGAGAAACTGATTGATAATTAAAAGGAAGTAATTGATAAGTAAAAGGAAGTAACTTCCTTGAATGAAAGTGAAGGCTAAATAATTTTCTTCCTTTCTTCCTCCTCTTTCTCCTTCCCGTTTTCCCTTTCTCTTTTCTTTTCTTTCTTTTTCTCTCCCTTTCTTTCTTTCTCTCTCTCTCTCTCATCTGTTAGTTTCTTTCCACAAATACCAGATGTTGTCAGCTTCTTTCAGAAGCTCACTTGAACCCTTCTCAAAATGCTTTAATAGCTTGGTGGCTCCATCCAACTGTTGTTCCTAAAAGTATATGGCAACCCTGACATATTCTAACCCTCAGCCAGATGCGAGCTACACATGATGCTAGACTTTATAGGCATAAGGGTATCCCACCCTTGGGATATTCACTCCTATAACACCTATCATCTGTATAAATAAGACTTTTCCAGTCCCAGCAGAGTTTAATGTGAGATAAATCCCAAGGTTCCCTGGGATGTAAACTCAGCAGGTCTGCACTTCAACCTAGGCCTACAGGGCTAGATTTGTGCTTGCAACTCATTGTTCCTCTCTTTATTTGTTATGTGATCTGGATAATTTCAAGTATGTGATTGTGATTTGCACTTGGGAACAATGAATAGGGAAATTCACCTAACCTGGTTACATGTCAAATCAATGATTACTAATTAACAAATCCATAACCCAGTAATCAAATTCCATGTCTGTTAAGCTACAATTCTTGTTTTCTTTAACGGAAAATGTGGAATTATTCTTAGTCCAAGTTTTCTTGTGACAGATAAACGTGAATCTGGTTTATAGATTCACATTGTATCTGTTCTTTGAAAATCACACAAACATATTTGCATGGAAATAAACTAAAATTGATGCCATTATTGGCCAAAGTCATATCAAGAAGATCTGAAAAGAATATGAAAAAGATAGAGGTCATAATAGAGAACAGTGAATTATATATATAAATCCATAAATATATACATATAAGATCCTAATATATATATTTATTTAGGATATATATATATATCCTAAAAACATTATGCAGTAAGTGAAAGAGAACAGTAGCCAGAAGCAAGAGCACAGGGTGGACAATATCACTTTAATCCCTTGCTAATTCTCACAGATCCAAGCTTTTTATGGAAACTGAGATGTGAAACTCACGGGCCTTAAGCATACAAAAAACATCTAAAGTTAAAAAGGTCACATCAGGTCTCCAGAAGGCTTAATCTTTATGTTAGAACACAATAGGAAAGCACAATCTTCTTCCTAGATCAACATAAGATGAGAGATTTCCAGATAAGTTAAAAATGCTAAGAAATTACTTTGGAAAACAGGAATAGTATTTTCGAAAGCATAAAACTAAATGTAAGAAAACAAAATTGGGGTGACTACCAAGGAATACACAAAACTATATTACTAAAATGGTTATTATTTTTAACAATAATATCTTAATATTGACTGATAAAATACAACAAATTTAAAGACTATATTTGAAGGTTTGGGTTAAGAAAAATACTTGAATAAATTAAATACAATTAGGTAAAAATTTAATCATTTACACTTTTACCAAAAAAAGGTTTTTACATAAAGTTGAAGCATTCAAAACAAAGTATTCGACTAGAAATTTAAACCAAGGTCATAAAGTAAACCTGTAGTCATCGAAAAACATACAGTTTATTCCCAGCACTTTGGGAGGCTAAGGCGGGCTGACAGATCACTTGAAGTCAGCAGTTCGAGACTAGCCTGACCAACATGACGAAACTCTTTCTCTACCAAAAAATACAAAAGTTAGCCAAGTCTGGTGATACGCAACTGTAGTCCCAGCTACTGAGGAGGCTGAGGTACTCGAATCGCTTGAATGTGGGAGGCAGAGGTTGCTATAAGCCGAGATTATGCCACTGCACTCCAACCTGGACCACAGAATGAGATCCTGTCTCCTCCCCCCAAAAATATAATTTATGATGAAAATCAAAGATTCCATTAATAGTAGCCAAATTGCCATAGGCCTTAAATGTAATTTATTATTTAATATATTCATATTATTGACAATATGATAATTCAGGGTTGGGATGCACATACAAGGTAAAATATCAAATAATGACATTTATACTAAAATGAATTCATTAGTGTTTTCCAATGACGTGAAAGGGAGCAAAGTAATTTAAAAAATGAAAAAGATGCATCATAGAGATAGAGTCACCAGGAGTTCTGCTTTTTGTTTAAATTGTTTCAGTCCTATCATGTTAAAGAATAAATAGTAGCAGTTCTGGAAGAACTAAAATTGAAAGTCATCTATAACTTTAAGTGTAACCTTAGGTTTTAATGCACTAGTTCTCAAATTGAATGAATGTAGGAATTATCTATCTTACTTGATAATATCAAGTTAGATCCCTAGATCTAGCCCCGAAGATTCTGATACAGTGGGTCAGCTAGAGGACTTGACCTTCATTTGTTAACAAAGCCTTCCTCCAGGAGCTTGGGTTATAGTTGAATACCAGCCCTCAATTTAGAAAAAAAGTGTGTTCTAGAGGCGCAAGTAAAAATCCAGTAGCCATATTTTCACTCCCTGGTGATAGAAAGAATCCTTGTACCCTTTCAAAATATGGAGAAAAGACTATTGCATTAATAACTTTAAGAAATTTATGACAGGGAGGTTATATGTCCACCAAAATCTATTCTCTTCCTTGCCATAGTAACTCGTAGCGACATGATTTTCCAGTCAGCCACATCTGCTCTGTGTCCCATTTCTGGTCAGTGCATTTAAGAAAAGGGTTTTTTTTTTTTCACCCTTTTCCCTCTTTATGAGGGTTAAATGGTAATGATCAGAGAGAGTTTAAAAGCCACATTTTGTAGCTAGAAGAACTGCCATCACTCTGCCACTAGCTGATAGAGATCACCATCCCTGGACTGTTAAGTGAAAGGAAAATCAACCTCTATTTATCAATAAAATCTCTGAAATATTGTAGGATCACTTATGAGTCATACAAGCTAATAAATAAGGTATAAAAACAAATGTTATCACTATAATAATTTCACTTTATTGAATATTACTGAACTTGTATCATAGGCCAAGCACTAAGCTATTGCTTTAGGCATCCCGACAATTCCATGACATGACACTTACTTATCTTACTTATTGGTGAGGCAACAGAGGCGTAAAGAGCTCATATAACTGGCTCTAGGTTATTCATCCTGTAAATATTAAAATTAAAATGTGCTGGAGTCATGCTTCCAACCCAGGTTTATCTGTTGATATTTTTGTTTTAAACCACTGTGAATTCAGGAAATATTTAATATTTGCATTTTATTTCCATTGAAAACTTAGTAACTTGCTGTGTCTTTACACTCAATAATATTTGTCAGCATCTTATTTAAATTGATAATCACAAGAAGAATGCCTCATTCAGTGACAGGGAGATTACTAGTTCAGTAACAGGGAAGTGACTTTAATAGCAAAAAAGCCTTGAAGTAGGGTATCCTCAAGGAAGCTGATCAACTGTAGTATTAAATTAGGGATGATCTGGTAAGGCTTCTTACAGCCATTACAAATAGATCATCTATGCCTTGCAAGAAGATCAAGCTATAGTTAGGAACATTAGTGTTTCCTGGTCAGGGTAAGTAAACAAACTAAATTCTGGTCTCTGGGAAAACAGCATATTTGAAAAAACTGTGTGTGTTTTCTCTGGTTTCATATTCTTTATAATCTGTTAATGATCCTATTTGTACTTGCATGTAATTTGTTCTTGGAAATAAATGGTGAAAATTATGATAAGGAAATAACTATCCACTCTGTATCACACAATGCTATAAAATGTAAGAAATTAGTGGTCATTCTTATTGTTTCCAGCAGAGTCCTACAGGGAAAACTGTAGGAGCTAAGAGATCCTTAAGCTCTAGATCAAAAGAATTCAGGGTAGCACAAATTATTCTCTGTCACAAAATCACCTCCCTAAATGTCCCTTCTGAGCTTGAAACTCTGGAATCTTAGGCATAAACAGAGCAATTTCCTCTTCTTTTCTTTTGTCCCCTTCCCTCCCCTCCCCTCCCTTTCCATACCCTCCCCTCCCCTCCTCTCTTCTCCCCTCTTCTCTCCCCTCCCCTTCCCTTTTTTCTTGCCAAAACAAAGGATAAACTTTAGCAAAAAAGGTTCCGTTTTCCGACAGGACAATGAATTGGTGTCTTTTCAAGCAGATACATTTAAAATAATGACTCATTAATATTTTAAAAGAGGAGCTGAATGCCCTGGGAAGGAAATGCCATGGCTGTTCCTCAGTTCACATAGTCTCTCTAATGTAGAAAATGTTCTGTGGTTCACAGGTCTCTGACCTCAGAGAGCAGTTTTCTGGGACATTTTGGAAATAGGTCAGGACCTTTTGGCTGTCACAGTGACTGCAGGGCATTGCTGGAATTGGTGTAAAGGAGATATGAATGGGTGACATTTTGTGATGTAAGGGAATTACTCCTTGTCCCATTGTACCGAGGAACTGCTCCTAGTCCTATTTCTTGCACATATTTAAGGTATATAACGTGTTGTTTCAACCTTATCTTGACATACATATACATTACTACATGATTACTGCAATCAAGCAAATTAGCATAGCATCTTCTCATATATTTTCTTAGCTTTGCTTTGCTTTCTTTTTTGTGGTAAGAATACTTAGAATCTACTTTCATGGCAAATTATTAATACTAGTTACAATACAATATTATTACCTCTAGTCTTCATGTTGTACATTACAGCTCTAGACTTATTTATCCTACATAACTGCAACTTTGTACCCTTTGACATTTTCCTCCACCCCTCCGCCCCACCTCTGGTAGCTACCATTCTACTCTGTTTTTATGTATTTGATTGTTTTGGGGGGAGGAGGGGATAGATTCCGCATGTAATTGACATAGCGTTACTTTATTTTCTATGTCTGGCTTATTTCACATAGCGTAATGTCCTTTAGGTTAATTCAAGTTGTCATAAGTGGCAGAGTTTCCTTATTTTTTAAGGCTGAATAATATTCCACAGTATGCCTTCCTTTATTCATTCGTCAACAGACACTAAGGTTGTCTCGGATATGTTAACTATTGTGAATATTGTTGCAATGAACATGGGAGTGCAGATATCCCTACCAGATGCCTTTATTTCCTTTAGGTATATTCTCAGAAGAGAGACTGTTAGGTGACATGCTAGTGCTATTTTAAATTTCTTCAGTGACCTCTATATAATTTTTCACAGTGGCTGCACCAGTCTACATTTCCACCACCAGTGTACAAGTCCCCCTTGTCTCTGCACCATGGACAACACTTGTTATATCTTACCTTTTTAATAAAAGCCATACTAATGGTATTTAAGATGATACCTCATTGTGGTTTTTTTTTTTTTTTATTCTCAGCATAGGTTTAATTAAAAACTTAATAAGATTAAGATTAAAAATAACCCTTTCATTTGGTGAAAAAGTTAACCAGAGTAGTAACATATACTTAAAGAGAACATTTTCTTGTTCCTTTGCTTAAATTTCAACCAGTATTTTTTTGATACAGTATACATCAATTAACCCTTAATTCCCACCATAATAAGATAAAAGAGTGGCACAGGCCAAATATTGTTCTTGCTCAAAAAGATTAACTATAATCATGTAGGTTCATCCTGATATTCATGTTTATTGCCAAAAAAATAGATTAAACTGGGATGTTGAATGCTGTGTTATAAAGAACATGCTGTGAATAGTACACATATTTGGCATTAGAAAACTCTGAGTTCTAATCCTATTTGGCTGCTTCCCAACTGGGTAACTTTCAGAAATATAAATTCCCTGAGCCCTGGTTTCGGTATCTGCAAATTGGATGTATTAGCATACATCTTTTCTCTGAGTACTAAATAAGATGATGCAAAGTGCCTGGATCCGATGCTCACTAAGGTCTAATGCCTCATCCCTGAACTTTTTTATTTTGATTATACTTTAAGTTCTGGGATACGTGTGCAGAGCTTGCAGGTTTGTTACATATGTATACATGTGCCATGGTGGTTTGCTGCACCCATCAACCCATCATCTACATTAGGTATTTCTCCTAATGCTATACCTCCCGCAGCTCCCCACCCACAGGCCCTGGTGTGTGATGTTCCCATCCCTGTGTCCATGGGTTCTTATTGTTCAACTCCCACTTATGAGTGAGAACATTCACAGTTTGGTTTTCTGTTCCTGTGTAATTTTGCTTAAAATGATGGTTTCCAGCTTCATCCAAGTCCCTGCAAAGGACATGAACTCATCCTTTTTTTATGACTGCATAGTATTCTATGGTGTATATCTGCCACATTTTCTTTATCCAGTCTGTTATTGATGGGCATTTGGGTTGATTCCAAGTCTTTTCTATTGTGAACAGTGCCGCAATAAACATACATGTGCATGTGTCTTTATAGTAGAATGATTTATAATCCTTTGGGTATATACCCAGTTATGGGATTGCTGGGTCAAATGGTATTTCTGGTTCTAGATCCTTGAGAAATCACCACGCTGTCTTCCACAGTTGTTTGAACTAATTTACACTCCCATCACCAGTGTAAAAGTTTTCCTATTTCTCCACATCCTCTCCAGCACCTGTTGTTTCCTGACTTTTTAATGGCCTCCATTCTAACTGGTGTGAGATGGTATTTCATTGTGGTTTTGATTTGCATTTCTCTAATGAACAGTGATCATGAGCTTTCATTCATATGCTTGTTGGCTGCATAAATGTCTTCTTTGGAAAAGTGTCTGTTCATATCCTTTGCCCACTTTTCAATTTTTTTTCTTGTAAATTTTTGTCTAAGTTCTTTCTAGATTCTGGATATTAGCCCTTTGTCAAGTGGATACATTGCAAACATTTTCTCCCATTCTGTAGGTTGCCTGCTCACTCTGATGATAGTTTCTTTTGCTGTGCAAAAGAACTTTTGTCAAACATTCATCAAAATTGACAAATGGAACATTGTACCATTTGTCAAGTTTGGCTTTTGTTGCCATTGCTTTTGGTGTTTTAGTCATGAAGTATTTGCCCATCCCTATAGCTTCTGCTATCTGATCTATTATTATGTTCATGCTTAGGTCAAGCTTCCCACAGGCTGTGCTAATCAGTGACTGAACACAATGGAGTTATTAGTGTGAGTCCGTTCAAATACTCCACAGTCCTCCCGGGTAACTTTAGCTAAGGATCTGATATTGGTCAATTCAAACATTTCTTAAAACTTATTTGTAGTCCAAGATTCTTCTCTCTCCTTTCCTCTCCTTTCACAAGTGTGAGATTTGCATTGCATTTTGAAGACACTGCCTGTCTTATGTTCCCTCTCCTTTATTCTTCATAGGCATTTCCTCCTTTCATTTTCTGAATTTTGTATCCTACCTTGCTGTCTTCTGCCTTGGTGCTTCTTGGAGGGTCTGTACTGACAATCCAACAGTAAGTATAAAGGAAATGACACTTTTAATTTTAATTTATTTTAATTTTTCATTTTTATAGACAGTCTCCCCTGTCACATAGGCTGGATTACAGCTGTGAAATTATAGTTCACTGTAGCCTTAAACTCTTGGGCTCAAGTGATCCTCCCAAGTAGCTGGGACTACGGCATGTCCCATTGCACCCACCTAAGGAAATGACAATTTCTATAACCTTTATATATTAGTTCAAATGAAAAATGTTTCCTCTCTAGTATCATTGTGTACACAATGGATGTAGCACTAGCTGTGATCAGTCAGTAACATGGTTGTAAAGCCACATTTTAAAAATTTCCTCAAATATTTTAGCATTTATTTTAATATTTGTCAATCACACTTAACCACTTAGAATTATACTTAGAGACTTCACAAACCAAAAAATTGTTGTTATGAGTGATATTCATATAATTAATGCACTCCACTGAATAATAAATTTCATAAACTATGGAAAGATAATAAAGAAGAAATGAACAACTGATTCTAAAATGATCCTAAAACAATTTGTTCACTAATTAATTTTATTGTAGAATTGTTTTAATCAAAGACAAGTTGAATACCAAAATTAAAATGTTGTGAAATGATGTGACATATCTTCAAATGTGTATTTGAAAAGATAAATGAGGCCCTTCCTCTGAGATAAAGTAAAGTCTGTATCAAGAAATGTATCAACAATTTTATACTATTTAAAAATCTTTGCTTGCCAAGAACTTTGTTTCCATATTTGTAGCAGCTAAATAAGGATAAGCTCAGGCATACAGAAATGGAACTATATTGCTCTCATTTGTGTGCTATTTAAAGAGATATAATGATTAAATTTAAAAACTGTATGAACATGCAATACTAGATTGGATGATTAATCCATTTGAAATGGATGTGAAACATGTTATCCAATAATTCAAGAGGAGTTAATTAAAAAATGATTTTGAAGCCAAAATATGATTTAATACATCTAGTTATGATAGGTTTTGGACCTAATTAAAATGTACATACCCACTCCTTGGAAAGAAACTCAATTTACTGTGATAGCATTTTCAACTAAGTATTTTGATTAAAGCAGGTGTCTTTGTGCAGTAGTACAATTATTGAAAGGCAAAATCAACTGAAAATATATTAGAAAGAAATCTGAGGGGTTTTTGTTTCTTAATAGTAAAAGAATCAAATTCTATTAGATTAACAGAGGCATGAAATTCAGAGATATCATTGAAATTTCTTAGTAAAGGTGATTTAAACAATGTTTCATATCCAATTACAAATATTTGAAAATTATACATCAAATTACTTGTTTGTTAGAGGCATTTTGTTGTTTTTCAGTCTTATATTATACTCTCCCAGATCTACCTTACACATTGTAAGGAATTGTCTTCTTCACCCCTTACCCGTCCATTTAGTTTTACTTAATGTCTGAGGTTTTTTAAGTGATAGAAATATTCAGTTTGCCTCAGTGGAGAAGGTGAGATTTTGTGTCAGAGATCGATGCTTCTTTGAGAAATACACCCATGGATATTTTATCCAGTCACTTGGTCAAATTCCCAGTCTCTTCTCTATTTAGGTCTGGTCATGTGACAAAGTCTGGGTCAATTACATAAAGAGGAGGTAATGTCTGTAACTTCTGAATCACCTCCTCAATGATAGAATTCCTTATCCTGGACTTCTCTTCCCTCTTGCTAGGAGCTGGGAAATGGTGACACCACGACTACCTTGCAAGCTACATCCTGAGATTGGTGAAGCCATCTGATTTGCCCTTTGCTATCATCTCTAGAATATATAATGAGAAGTAAAACCTATTGTGCTTTAGTCACTAAAGTTTAAGTTCTTTGTTGTAGCAACTAAATCTGCTTCTTAACAAATACAAATTTTCAGATATAATTTGTCTTCTGTGATATCTTGTTACTACTTCATTCTATGTCACAACACAAAATTATTTTGACAATAACTTACATCTAAAGTACAGTTTATTTTTGAGAATATCTTCCTCCTTATTTCCTCCACTTCAACAGTCTAGTTTGTCTTGGCATATTATTCTTATGCCAATTAATTTCCATATTTCTTTTATCAAACATAAAAACAAAAGATAAGCAAAATCTGGCTTATTAATAAAACACTAAGTTTTATTCTGTGTTTTCACGTACTTTTTATACAGATGGCTTCTGATTTTTTAAACACTTTTCTTACACCAACATTTATTAGTTATAAGTTGATTCCAGTATCAAGCTGTTGTATTATGTCTTCTTGTTTAATTATGCCGAAGCAGTCACATTAAAATACAATGTTTTTAATTACCTTTTTGCCTTTATATTGCAAATAAGTATATATAATTTCTTGGAAATTTTGTGTTTACTTACGTTATGTTATCTATGAATTTAATTTCAGGATAATAAATTGAACATTTCTTATAACTAACATTTATATGTGCTATAAAGAGAGGGTATTGGATATGCGAGTCTTGGAACCGTAGATCTGGCATGCCCACGTGGCTTTTGCAGGAGGATCTTACAAATACATGTATTACTTTTCCTGAGTGGAGATGTGGTAAATACAATATCCTGGGCCAACATATTATAGCCTGATGGATTAACACTGGGGCTTACCTGGGCCTTCAATTATTTTGCTCTGGTAGAGCTATCTCAATGAAAAAGGTTTAGGAAATGTGTATCATGGGAGAAGTTAGGTTTCAGCTAAGGTAAATGAGTGGAAGGGGTATTAGATGACATTATGGATGATGTTTAACAATCTGTTCTAAAAGAGTTGAGATCCCACAGGGGCATAGAGGCATAGCAGTGCAGGAAAGTATATAATGGGATTCGGGAGTCTCATTAATACTTACAAAAAAAAAAAAAAAAACTGGGGGGAAAAAAGGAAGGGAAAATTCTTCAGCTAGAAAATAGAAACATAGGAGGATATTTGCATACTTATCTACTTAATACATTTGTTTTATATGTCTTCCACAGATTGAAGTAAACATTAGAAGGGGAATGTGAAGCAAAAATGATTAACGATCCTTATTAATCTTATAGTTTAGTGGTTGGAAATATAAACTGGATTGATGTTAAGACAATAAGCAGCTACTACTTACTTAGATAAAACTACGGGATTAGCAGTAGGCTAGGCACTTTATATATATGATGCCATTTATTCCCCATGAGTAAGGTATTAATAATCTATTTTAAAAGGAGAAAACTAAAGCCTGCGGATACAAAGTAGCTTGTCCCAAATCACAAAGCTTATAAGTTAAACTTTCACTGTTTCGATTCAAAAAAAAAAATCCTTGCAACTTTCAAATGCCAGGATGCTATGTAACTGAGCTGAATTTAATTACCAAAAAATCCAACTATGGGCCATCAAGGTTTGGGATTTTGTCAATTCTATTGGGAAGAAAGGAAGAAAAACAGACACAGCAGTATTTGAATTTGTGACTAATAACTTTGAACTCTCATGTTTGGCCTTCTGGAACCTCATGAAAAGAATTTTATTGTCTTTACTGTAAGAAAGGAAAACCAAAACTTTTGAGTCCACACTATATGTCAGTTCTTTGGAAATGTTGGAAAGGTTTATGAAACATGTTAAAAAAAAATCACAAAAATACTATGAAACTAGTTCAAAACCCATCTTCTTTTTATTTTAAGATGCTGTCTTCCAGCACCACTTCAAATCTGTGTGGTAGTGACTTCACAGCCTGGAGATAAAGTGACTCTTTAGGAAGTCAGTCCCCAACTTGGAAAATAATGTAGGAAGCTGTGGGGCATTGGGTAGAGCAAAACCACTAAAATTTAAAAATGTATGTTGAAGGCAATGGTAAAGGAAATTTTAGAGTTCATGTATTTGAAACCCCATGAGCAAGTATCATAGAAGAGAACACTGACGGAGACACCATTGTACGCATTTCCAGCACAACCAGCAAAATTCCTCCAATTTCTTCTAAGCTCTGTCTTGGATGTGACTTCCCCATGCTGGGCAACAAATCTGAAACCTAGTCTGCTAAGACTCAGTAGACTTATATAACATAGGTTAACTCAGTCTCCTGTGACCACTTTTCAAGGAATATTTACCAGGTCTAATCAACCTATATTTTTAATGAATTTTAAAGATGTGGAGAAGCAAAGGAAAACTGGTTTCATTATGGCCTCAAGAGTGGCGAAATACTCTCATCTGTCATGGTATCCACCAAATGAATGAGATTAATTCTTTAAAAATATGTTGCACTAAAGTGACATTTCTCTGCATTTCCCTTAAATTTCTTGGATCATTTTTGCACTCACAAGTCTCATCTATTTATTTGTAGCAAAAGAGATTTATGTTTTATGTTATTTATATTGACTCTTGTTTGCCACTGAATATCACTAATATATACCTAATCTCAGAGCAATAGATAAATGAAAGAGGTAAAACAAAAATAACACACAAAGAAGAGAAGACAATGAAACCTAACACATTGACACATGTTTAAGCCTGTAGTGGACTCTCATTGGTTTAGTCTGCATGGCATTCATTTGCATTGAGGGTAAAGCTAATTGGCCATTGTTGGACTTGGGCATGTGGCTTGCAGTCAACGTGTAGTCCTCATTCATATTTATCCTTGGCCCAGGACGGGCCAATGGGCCAAAAACAATTTTTCTCTGAGATTTGAATCTTGAACAAAGTGACACCAAGTGTGAAAATGTTTGAAGCTAATTTATATCAACACTGCTGGCCTGAAGACATTATTCATTCTTTCTCATGTCCCAGTTCTAGAAAGAAGATAACAAGACCTGGAGTCTGATCTTTGTCTTTGGTCTTTGTTGTCACTGTTGGCTTGTTGAAGTTAGCCAGAATCAGTTTCTCTTACTTGAACCCTGGCTGACACAGACTTACCACAAATAATATTTCTCCACTTCTTCCCTTATCCCCTTCTCTCTTGATATTCCCATTATTAAAGCAGACAATCTTTGGATTATTGCAATTCCTTATTTATAGTTAGAATTATGATTATTGTTCATTATTTTGTTTGTGGGCATATGTATGTGTTCAAATATATGTGATTGACCAATAAAAAACACTTTTTTTCTGTAAACATGAAGTTATCTACTTGGAAAGCTATCTGAGGACTTTTCAAGGCGATAATAGTCTTTGCAAAATTATGTCTTCCAATTCCTCAATACATACACCATACTATTTACTGAATTTCTGTATATAATTTGATCTAGAAAGTTAGATAAAATGAGTAATAGTATGTCACATCAATCCCCATACTCTTAGTTATAGAAAAACAACACAGTTGCTATGTTTTCAAAGATTTTTTCAAAATCTATCTCATGTTTAAATGAATTATTAATAGTTAATACTACAAATGGCTCTTGGGATATTGTAGGTATTGAATAATATTTGTTACAAAAATGTGTAATTTTCTACACCTCGAGCTGGTGTTGTATTAGGAAGCTACTTATAAACAGATAAGTTAAAGTCCTTCAAAGTCTCAAGTGATCCACGCCAGTCATAAAGCAGCTTAATTGCTTCTTCTTGACTTATATGCTCCAGCAAAAATGTTAGGAAAGGACTGGACATAGGAAGTTGTGTATTGAAAACATTAAATCCCACAAAGAGTAATTAAAACTGAAGGGGGTAATTCAGTTTGGGGATAAAAGGAGCCACAAGGACTGAATTTAGTTACTCTCTTACTTCTCCTCCTCCTCGAAAAATAAGCAAATGATATTAAACTACAGTATTCAAACACTAAACAATCGGGAGCATAGAACTGTGAACACAGAGAAAAAGGAAACAAGCAAGATAACACAAACTTGAACCTATTTAGTGTATGGAGCCACTTTCTAGCTTATGCCTCAGGAAGGGAAAATCCAAACATAGCCTAGAAGAGAGACAGAGATCTGAGTTTTGGAGGTAGTGGGAGGACTATACTTTCCTTATATTGTGAGACAGTGTACCAGAGAGAAGACAGATACACAGAGAGAGAACCTGAGAGATCTGCAAAAAAGTACCCTGGAGTCTTTCTCTTAACAATGATTTGAGCATACGTGAGAAAAAATTTCCTCAAGCTGAAGACTAAACCCTCATAAAGGAGTAGGTAGAATAATTTCTATATATACAAACATGATCTAACAAAGAGAAAGGCAAGACTCAAATAAGTTAATTGATTCAAAAACTCATAAATGCATATCAGTACAAAACGCACCATATCAAGGAAAAAAAACGGAATACAACACTCAATAGTGTCAATTCACAGTATGAGTCTTCCAATTAAAAAAAAATTACCAGACATGCAAAGATGTAGGCAATTATAATTAATGATCAAGAAGAAAAGTAATAATAGACACAGACCCAGAAAGAACAGGGATTTTAGACCTAGCATATACAGATATTAAAATAGCTATTTTAAACATCATTAGATTCAAAAAGGTATAGGAAAATAAGAGCAAGATAATGTTGGGAGAGGCAACTCAGCATGGGTCCTGAGTGTTCTAGCATGTTCTTCGTGGATACGCAGCCTGTCACCCCAGGCTGCAGTGCAGTGGCGCGATCTCTGCTCACTGCAACCTCTGCCTCCTAGGTTCAAGAGATTCTCTTGCCTCAACCTCCCAGGTAGCTGGGACTAAGGCGTGCACCACCACCGCCCAAGGAATTTTTGTATGTTTTTAGTATAAACGGGGTTTCACCATGTTGGCCAGGCTGGTCTTGAACTCCTGACCTCAAGTAATCTGCCCATCGCAGCCTCCCAAAGTTCTGGGATTACAGATGTGAGCCACCATGCCCAGCCAATATTTTTACGATATGATTTTTTTCCAGACTGATCTCTAATGTCAATATGTTCCCAAGCAATGCTTTTTTTTTCTTTTCAGAAATTCTCAAGCAAAGTCTCAAATAAATATATGAAAAGACAAATAACCCAAAAAGCCAAAAACATTTTGAAAAGGAGCAAAGATGGAATTATAAAGCTTCAATAATTAATATAATGTGACATTCACATAAGGATGGACATATAGAGAAATAGAAAGAATAGAGAGTCCAGTATAGAATAGCACATATATAGCCATTTGGTTTTCAACCCAAGTGCCAAGGTATTCAGTATGAAAGGGATAGTTTTCTTAACTGTCAATGACCTTAAACGTCTGTAGATTAACAAGTTTTGTTTATGGTCTTGAGAGAGAACATACACCTTGTGACATCTTAGTAAGGGGGCTATAAGAACAGATTTAATTTACAGTTTGGTCTTTGTGCTAGATATTTTGGGGGAGGACTTTGCTCTGGATTCGATGCTGTGAAGAAGTGTGGGAGAAGTTTATGAGTGGATATCTTAATAAACCATATTTATAACAATGTGACTAGAGTGAGGCTAAAGATGTAATCGGTAAGAAGTAACAGTCACCCATATTAGCCAAGATAGAAGGATATTTGGTCATTTTCTTTCTTTCTTTCTTTTTTTTTTTTTTTTTTTGAGACGGAGTCTCACTCTGTCCCCCTTGCTGGAGTGCAGTGGCCGGATCTCAGCTTCTTTCTTTCTTTTTTTTTTTTTTTTTTTTTTTTTTTTGAGACGGAGTCTCACTCTGTCGCCCAGGCTGGAGTGCAGTGGCCGGATCTCAGCTTACTGCAAGCTCCGCCTCCCGGGTTTACGCCATTCTCCTGCCTCAGCCTCCCGAGTGGCTGGGACTACAGGCGCCCACCACCTCGCCCGGCTAGTATTTTGTATTTTTTAGTAGAGACGGGGTTTCACCGTGTTAGCCAGGATGGTCTTGATCTCCTGACCTCGTGATCCGCCCATCTCGGCCTCCCAAAGTGCTGGGATTACAGGCTTGAGCCACCGCGCCCGGCCTATTTGGTCATTTTCTAATGGTTTGTATGTTTCTGCTTTGGGTTCAGAACACTCATCGTCATTGGTCTTTAGGTAATGCAAATTTAAAACACAATGAGACAACACTACTCAATTGCAGAATTGCTAAAATTGAAAGTATTGACAAGGTAAAGTGGTAATGAGAACATGGAGGAACTGAAACTCTCATTCACAGCTACTGGGAATGAATAATGGAAAACAATTTAGCAAATCCTATAAAGTTAGATTCATACATACTTTAATCCCCAGAATCCTACTGCTGTATATTTATCCAAAAAAAAAAAAAAAATGAAAAATATTTATACACAAAGACTTTACTTGAATATTCATAGCACCTTTAATCAAAATACCTCAACCCAGAAAACAACCCAAATGTTATTACCCAATGAACAGACAAATTTTGGTATATCCACACAATTAAATATATCTATACAACTCAATAAGAAGGAAGAAATTATTCATACGTACAACACCATTTACAAATCTCAAAAGCATCATGCTAAGTGAATTAAAATGAAAAACAATAATTATATACTATGTCATTTAGTTTATATAAAGAATTATATTATTCTGTATACATTATATGCACAATTCTAGAAAAGTGAAATTTACAGTGAGAGAAAGTAGACTTGTGGCTGTTGGGGACTAGGGACCGGGGAAAAGTTCTGACGGTAAAGGAGAATGAGGGAACTTTCTGAGTGTCACGAATATGTTCTATGTCATGACTGTTGTGGTGATTATATGGCTTAATGCGTTTGTCAAAATCCATTGAAGTGTACACATTAAATTGTAACTTTTATTGATGTAAATTATACCTTAGTAGATTTGATTACACATAAAAATAATTCCCTGTCTACTAATGTAGGTGGAACTACGTTACCGGAATCAACTAGATTTTTTAGTTTCAGAAATTCTTAAGCTGAGAAAGATGTGAATTCATTCATTTGGGAGTAGAGTTAAAACAGCCATGAACCTTGATCTGGCTACAAATAATGGTGAAAGTAAGAAACTATATTACACCTTTGGGAAGAAGAACAGGCACCATAAAAGCATATGATAAAATATAGGTTGATTCCCTGTACTTTCCAATTTGCTTGAAGTGTCCCTGAAAAGGCCATTCTGAATCATGAACACTCATTTTAATTCTATTCCCTCTAGACTTTATTTGCATATGTTTGTTATCTTACACTGCATTTAAGTAAATCAGACTAATTACTATAAACATACATACATGAGAAGCAATATTTGGACAGTGATGAACCTCTTAAAATGTGACTACATAAGATGATTGGATTTCATTAGAATTAAAAATAGAAGTCCCGGAGGAAGAAAACTTAAATATGAATAACATTGATTCTTTAATATTATATAAACTGAGCATATTATTATCATAGCAGTGGAGGGATACAATTGTGCTGTCACAGAACCATTCTGTCCATTTAATGTTCTTTCAGAGGAATAAAAAGAGAAACTCATATGAAGTGCAATACAGTTTCAAAGGTGCTTACAATGTCAAGTACATTCTCTTGGAATTATTGTCATTATTAAGGATTATCATTAAAATAGCATTATCACAATCTGAAAGATAGTATTATAAAAGTAAAGAATTTCTCTAGACATATAAGATTGAAACTTCTTATTTTAAACAAAGTGGTATGTAACAGATTGCACAAATGCACATTTAAATGGAAGAATGAGGTCATTATATAAACATTTACTGAATTTCTTTTATGTTTTGAGCACTATATTACTGGATATTTCACTTCCGTCTTTTAGAAAAAAAGATAGTCAAAATTACTTAAATAAAATATTTCAGATAAATTAACCATTATATATAAATATGCATTCCTTTAAAAAACCTTCAAATCTTAAATGAAAAAAGAGAGTTTTCAGTATAAGAAATAAAAATCTTTAGCATAAGATCTTAAAGGTTTTACTCCAAATAATGGCATGTTGATATATATAGAATTAATATAAAGCATTAATTTATTTCTCTTTTTGTATTATACAGTGTTCCTGTCCAAAAAATTTAAAATTATATTCCTAATTTGTCATTTTACAATTTTATTATAATTTTTATTATATTTACTTAACAAACATATATCAAATGCTTACTGGGTGCTAAATGATATTTTAGGAATTTATTTTATTTGTTTACATTTAAAATAAATATTATTTATTTTATAGTTATTTAACTGATAATTAAACCAAATGTCAGCCTCTCCTCATGTTGTTACATTTATATATTTACGTGTGTTTTATCTGATAATTTGTTTAGTAGCGATCCTCCTTTGTATATCATAAACTCATGAAAATATAGATCAAGTACATTTTATTGATCACTTACATTATCACATATCAGAGTACTTAACATACAGTAATTCTTCATGAAGTATTTTTAAATCAATAGATTAAAAAATGAATTGTTTATCTCAAAAACTTCAAAATATTGCTAAAAGTGATAAAGAATAACTGTAAACTTAGAAACAAACTATAAACAAACTATTACATTTCATTCATTTATAGGCATACTTGTTTTATGGTACTTTACTTTATTAAGATACTATGTTTTTGACAAATTGAAGGTTTGTGGGAGCTGCATTGAGTAAGTCCATCAGCATTCTTTTTCCAACAGCATGTACTCACTTTGTGTCTGCGTCCCATTTAAAACTTTCTCGCAAAATTTCAAACGTTTTCATTCTTATTATATCTGTTATGATGATCTGTGTTCAGAAATTTTTGACGTTACTATAATTGTTTTGAGACACCACAAACTGCACCCATATGAATTGTTGAACTTAACCAATATTGTGTGTGTTCTGACTGCTCCAACAGTCAGCCATTTCCCAGCTCTCTCCCTCTCCTGGGGCTTCCCTGTTCCCTGAGACACAACCCTATTGAAATTAGGCCGGCCGAGTAACAACTCAACAAAGAGATCTAAGTGTTTAAGTGAAAAGGAGGGTCACATGTCTCTCACTTCAAATCAAAAGCTAGAAGTCAAGCTTAGTAAAGAAGTCATGCTGAAAGCCAAGATAGGCAGAAAGTTAGGCCTCCTGTGCCAAACAGTTGGCCAAGTTGCAAATGCAAAAGAAAAGTTCTTGAAGAAAATGCAAAGTGCTACTCCAGAGAACACATGAATGATAAGAGAGCAAAACAGCCTGATGGCTGATACAGAGAAACTTTTGTGCTCTGGATACAAGGTCAAACCAGCCACAACAATCCCCTAAGTCAAAGCCTAATCCGGGACCCTAACTCTCTTTAATCTTATGAAGACTGAGAGCAGTAAGGAAGCTGCAGAAGAAAATTTGAAGTTAACAGGGATTGTTGATGTGAACCCCAAATACCTGAGACACATGTCAGTCGATTTAGGAAGCTTCTTTTGCCAAAGTTAAGCATGCACACCTGTAACACAGCCTCAGCAGGTCCGGATGACGTGTGACCAAGGTAGTCTGAGCACAGCCTGGTTTTATACATTTTAAGGAGACATGAGATATCAATCAATATACATAAGACGAACATTGGTTTGGTCCAGAAAGGCGAGACAACTCAAAGTGGAGCAAGTTTTTCCAGGTCATAGGTAGATAAGAGAAACATTGTTCCATTCTTTTGAGTTTCTGATTAGCCTTTCCAAAGGAGGCAATCAGATATGCATTTATCTCCGTCAGCAGAGAGATGACTTTGAATAGAATGGGAGGCAGATTTGCTCTAAGCAGTTTTCAGCTTGGCTTTTCCCTTTAGCTTAGTGATTGGGGGCTCCAAGATTTATTTTCCTTTCACATTCAATAGGTTTAAGAAAAGAATCCATATTCATAGCATAAAGGTGTAAGATGAAGCAGCAAGTATTGATAGCGAAACTGCAGAAGCTATCTAGAAGATCTAGCCAAGATCATTAAAGAAGATGTCATCTAGGACTTTCAGAGCTATAGAAAAAACCTACATCAGGCTTAATGTATACTGCACACATTTGTTGTCTTATTTTAAGAAATTGCCACAGCAACTTCAACCTTAAGCGACTACCACCTTGATTAGTCAGCAGCCATCAACACTGATGCAATACCCTCCACCAGCAAAAAGATTAAAACCCACAGAAAACTCAGATGATTGCTAGCACTCTTTGGCAGTAAAGTATTTTTTTTAAAGTAGGTACATTGATTTTTAGACATAATGCTATTGCATATGTAATAAACTACAGTATAGTTTAAACATCACTTTTATATGTACTGAGAAACCAATTAATTTGTATGACTTGGTATTTTGCAATATTTACTTAATTGTGGTGATCTAGAATCAAACCTGCAATATCTCCAAGGTATATATGTATTCATTCAAATACTCAGAGGTGATACAGGAAAATGTAATATGTGGTGCTCATATTCAGGAAATTCAAATGCATAGTCGGTGGAGACAGACTTATAAGCAAATTATAAGCACCTAAACATCATAAGCCTCCAAAGGAAGAGTTGGAGGTAATGGCTGACCAGAAACTCAATAAATGAATAGCAGGCCAAACAGAAGTAGAAAGAAGACAGGTTTGTTTGTTTCCCTCTTTCGTTTTTCCTTCTTCTTCTTCTTTTTTTTTTTTTTTTTTTTTTGAGTGGGTGGGTAATAAATATCTTGAGAATCATATCCAAGCATCACTAATATATTTCCTATCCATGCAGTTGTAATTTGGGATCATGTCAGTTTTATTCCCACTATATGATTTGCATATTGTCATAGCTATTCAATAAGTTGCTGTATCTTGAATAAACGTCAGTATGAGAAATGCTTCAAATTATGAACAATACAAGTTGTTCACCAGAGCAATTAGTACTCATTTTAATTATATGCTCCTTGATTAAGAAAGAACCAAATCTCCATAGTATCTCTACAGTGATATATTTAGCTGCTGTTTATTAGATGTGTGAAATGACACTGAGCACCATAACTATTCAAATTCACCTACTGCAAAACTCCAAATACGTTTTACTGCCTAAGTGACACAAGTAGTTGAATGTTGGGGAAAACAGGAAGAAAAAATTATATTGACAAATATGGCAAGCTCACAATGCTGACACTTGGTCAATTAGAGTATAGTACATACAATAAAATATGATTGCAATTTTTAACATTTACACAAAAGAGGAATTGTATTATTATACCATATGCCAAAAATTAGAGTCATGTTATTGCTTGTGTTCCCAAAGACAACTGTTTTATAAGCTAGAAGTGATACGATTTATTTTACTATAAACATGAATGATTTGATTTGATCCAGTATTTACATATTCTATGACCCTAGGGAAGTTATACAATCTCCTTGAGGCCTACTTCCTATCTTTCATAGTATTCTTGAGGTTTATGTCATACAAATACCAGAAAGCAAATTCTTTCCTGGCATATGGAGGTATTTAAAATAAGGTAAAGTATCAAACCTCAGAGAAGTTTAAAATATCGTATGCTCCATGTTGGCGCCTAACACAGAGTAACTTTACTGGTAAAAGGCAAAACAAAAAAAAATTCCTGGAATGTCTAAATATCAGATTATCTTACCAGAAACATGTTTAAGAGAAGCTAAAATAATGTTGGTGATGATGCTGAATTTCACCTGAGCCCTAAAAACAGTGATGGGTAAAAAATTCCCCACCCTTTTGTATATTCAGAAAAGGCTTTCTCCAAAGACCCTTCCTTCCACATATGACTTAGGTAAGATTTGCTCCACCCTTTCTACTGACTCGCATAACACTGGAAGATGGCTCCCTTGTTTATATGTGACAAGACCAAAATAGACTTTTCACCTTTTGCCTAAAAGGACTGATGCAGCCCCTTCAGCTTCCAGTTTTTTGTCTCATGAAGGACTAGACGAGATTAAAACTTTGTTCACCCTTTGCTAGACATAAGAATAAACATTTTCCGTTCAGCTAACTGACTGAGATTTCCCTGATTGCAGTAACAGTCCCAGTTGTAAATCCTTCACCTTTAACTTGTTTACTTCTCTGTAAAAGTTTTAAGGCAAAACCATCCTATGAGACTGATTTTCAGATCTCCCTATTGCAATACTCTGAGTAAAATCAATTCCCTTACTTGTTTGGCTTTTGCTAAAAAGATACTCATTTATGTATTAATCAAATATTTACTGAGTACCTTTTATGTGCTCTCCCCTCTTCCAAGTTCTGAGGATTCAGCAGTAAACAAAACAGAAAAATGTCCTGATTTCAAAGAGCTTATGTTTTTGTGTAAAGTGAAACAGGATTTTAAAAAATGGAAGCAAATAAGTACATATGTGACAGACAATTGTACATGTTATGAAGATGTAATATGGCAGGGTAAGGGATAGGTCGTGAAAGAATAAGGAATGCTACATAAAAGTGCTAATATATAGGGTCGTCAGAGTGGTGACCTATAATGACTTGAGAGACTGACATTGTTTGACTAGCTGGGAAAATCGCATTCTAGACATAAAGAAAGGGAAGGACAAAGATGACACGGTAATTTGTACCGAAACAAAGGAAGGCAGGGCGACTACAGGAGATGGCAAGAAATGACATAAAAGAAATGGGGCCTCATTTCTTTGTCTGTGTTACTATTCCATTCTCTCCTGGAATAGTGATGTTATAAATTTGTATAGCTTTATTTCTTGGAAAACTGGAATAGTATAGTTATGCTAATGTAGACTGTAAGGGGCGCGTGTGTGTGTGTGTGTGTGTGTGTGTGTGTATGTGTGTATGTGTGTAGGGGGCAGGGGCCAAGTAGGTTATTTTGATGCTTAATGTCCAACCTGTGTGTGGTAGTAGATAGTCTCTAATTCTCATAAGATTTTACCAAGAACAACTCATTAAGCTTTTTTTAAATTTTGTTGAAAACAAAGATTTCAAAAACTAGCAAAGACATGATTTGCAAAACTATTAGTTACTTTATCATTTTAGTCTTTGATTTCCTCAGTACCAACATTAACATCTGTATGGCTCCCTAGTGTTTTTAGGGAAGTGTGCCCTCCTGAGTTCAGAGGTGGTGAAGGTATATGTTTCTTTTGTAAAGTGTGAGAAGGGTAACCAAATAAAGGAGAACCAGCGTGAATTTGTATCAGGCAAGAACACAATGGAGAAAGTGTTAAAACTATTTCCCACTTTATTCCTTGAAAAGTCTTTGTATAGCGCAATTAGTATGCACACATCACATTGAAAATCACCGTTCTAGAAGAAAAAGTCTCAGAAAAAGACAGAGGTATCCAGAAGACCCACTGAACAGTTTTAGGAAGGGGGACATGGTCAACTATGTCACATGATGTAGCTTGGTTGAATAAAATGAGGACTACATATTGACTATAGGATTTAACAAAGTGTAGGCTATTGATGAGGTTGACAGTGGAGTTTTAATGTTGCAGTTTAAGAAACAATAGAATAAATTTTAATGAACCAATTAGACTATGTAAGGTTTCAATGATGGGAGATACAGGGCAGTTAATTGCATGTGAAGCAGAGTCAAAATATTTCATTTTTGTTATTTTTGATTATAGTGCATATACCTAATATATTTGTGGTTTTAATTATAACATATAATTGTAACATATATATATGCACACACACAGCATGTATACATATATAAATACATATATATACACACATACACTTAACACTTATGATTCATGAATTATGTACTTGTAACTTACTTGCTGAAATTTGTGTAACCACAAAATCAATACCTGTGGTGTTTTTCCAGTCATCGACGGCCATGAACAGTGCAGTAAAAAAATTTGAATCACTGGATGTGCACATTCCCAGCTGAAGTCAAATGAGGTAATGCCAATGCTCTGCCTTCTCGTTTCAGTTTTGTATTGTAAATAAGTGTTCTTTTCATAATTTAGTTGCATTTTTTTTTTACATTTTTGAGTTTTTTGTTGTTGATTTTTACCATTTAAAATGATTCCCAAGTGTGCTACTGAAATGTTGCTGTCTAGTGTTTCAAAGCACAAAAAAGGGGTTAGAAGTCTTCCACAGAAAATGTGAGTATTAGACAAGCGTCATTCAGGCATTAGTCATAGTGCTGTTGGCCCTGCATTTAATGTTGATGAGTCAACAATAATACAGTACATCTAGAAAAAGAAAGAGGGAATTCACTGATGGACATGTGAGGCTACTCTGGAAAGTCCTAAAGTATCTATCGTGTATGAAAAAAGCTATGGAGAAGATAGAAAAATAGCTTAAATTTGTACATTAGTGAGATAGTGATGGATAAAAGAAAAAAAGACAGTGAGACACATTGTTATGTAAAAGCCAGAGAAATTTACAGTCACATTATCCAGGGTCAGAAAAATTTAAACCTATCCCAGCTAGAACTGGCTGCCTCTCATATTTCAAAAAGAGATCTGGCATGAACATGTTAAACTTGAAGGAGAGACAAATTCTGAAATCCAGGGGTCTGTGGTAGAATTTTTAAAATACTTGCTGAGTGTCATAGAGGATTATGTGGAAGAGCAGGTTTTCAAAGCTGATGAGCCAAGAATATTGCCAAATGAACCCATATATTGCAAATGGCCTTCAAATCTTCTGATTTTAAGTCATTCAAAATCATGCAATCAATTACTTGTAAAAAAATATAGATATTAAATATGGTGTCTTTAAACAGAAACACATATAAGACAAAACACTGTGGCCTGAGGTTCTCAGGAATCTAACCTTGTATTTCCTCCAGGGTCTGGGGTTGCATATCTTCTAACACAGTGTTCCCAGTGACTTTCAAGAACATAACTAGCACTAATATAGATAAATATATATTGCTATATATTGAATGTGTCCCCTCAAAATTTACATGTTGAAAACTAATCCCCTATGTGATGGTATTTGGGGAAGACTTTTTGGGAGGTAATTAGGTCATGAAGGCAGAGCTTTCATGAATGGGATTGGTGCCCTTTTAAGGGACTCTGCCTAGCTCCTTCACTCACTTGCATGTGAGAACAAAGCAAGAAGACAGCTATCTATGAACCAGGAAACAGGACCTCACCAGACACTGAATCTGCAGCCACCTTGATCTTGCACTTCACAGCTTTCAAAACTATGAAAAATAATTTTTTGTTGTTTACAATCTACCCAGTCTATGGCATTCTTTTATGGCAGCCTTATTACTAAGACATACATATATACATGTGTGTGTTTGCATGGTTGTGTATGCATATATATGATGCAGGATTTGTTTTGGCCACTTTGTCGAACTCGCAACGGGAGAGAACATTTACTCAGCCTACTGCTCTTAACCCTTTGTGGGAGACAGCATGTAAGTGAGCAAGCGCAAGACCTGGCCGGCTGCCCCAGGCACTGGGATGAGCAAACTCCATGTGGAGCCCATGGGTAGACCAAGCACGAGTGAGTGAATGTGGGATCCAGCCAGTAAGGCCCATGTGGGGCTGATGGTGGGACCTAGGTGGATGTGCCTGTGACCCCAAAGCCCCAGACGGAGTGTTACAGTACTCTTTTAGCTCCTCTGTCTGTGAGCAGCTATATGTGAACAGCTCAGTGGCCCCTGCCTCATCATGTGGGGCACCTGCCCTCTGCCAGTGAGGGCAAAGGGCTGGTGTAACACCCTTTTTGAGTACCTGCACATGGTAGGTCCCGAGCTCTTGTCTGTTGTCCTAGAAGAATGAGGTCACACAGACACTGGAAGCATGGTAAAGGCAGAGGATTTCACTGAGTGGTGAAAATGGTTCTCAGCAGAGAGGGGAGCTGGAGAGGGCACATGAAGGGCAGGTAGTCTTCCCCAAAGTCAGGCTGTCTTCTTTTCTTCTCCCCAAAGTCTGGCTGTCTCTTCCACAAAGTTAAGTCACCTTTCTTCCCTAAAGTTCAGCCAACTCTCTCTCTCTCTCTCTCTCTCTCTCTCTCTCTCTCTCTCTCTACTGACTGAGTCTTTGGTCTTTATTGGCACAAGGCTGGGGCATGGTGGGGTGGGCTGTAGGTGGTTTTGGAAAAGGCAACATTTTATTGGCAGAAAGATATTATTCAGAAAGATCCAATTGGGAGTAAGCAGGCAAAGAGGAATAGAAGCTCTCACTTTGGGCCATGGGTTTCAGACTTTTCAGCTTGAAGGTATGGTTTCATCAGGAACCTGCCCCTGTTTGCCTAGAATTTCTCGGCCTCCTGTTTCTATCATTTCTTTCTCTGAAGAGGCACATCTAACTGCCATTAGAATACGGTCAATGACTGATCTTAGCTACTTCCTGCTGACAGAGGGCATTGTTTTAGGGAAAATAGCAGTCAAATTTCTCTCAGAGACCTACCTGATTAATAATCTACTAATTTCCTGATGGTGTTCAATGGGAAACCTGTTAGCTGTAAGGAAGTTCCTCTCTTTCCAAGTAGTGACATGGGCATGAAGGACTAGAAAAGCATACTTAGAATCAGTATAAATGTTAACTGTTTTTCCTTTGCTTAATTTGAGCACCCTCATAAGGGCAATTAGCTCAGCTAGTTGAACACTTGTGCCCAAGGAGATAGACGCACTCTCAACAAAGCCATTCAGGGTAACTATTGCATACCCTGCTTCATAGATCCCTTGTTCTACATAAGAACTTCTGTCAGTAAAGAGAATCCAATCTGGGATCTCTATGTGGGTTTCCTTGAGGTCCTCTCTGACTGCAGGGGTTTGCACTACTATCTGTTCAGTCATGTTCAAGCTCCCCAACTTCCTCTGGGTGGGAGGTGGCTGGATTCAGAGAGAGACAGGTTCTTAATTGAACTTCACATTCCTCGAATAGCAGAGCTTAATACCTGAGGAGGCGGTTGTCATTAGCCAGAGACTTGCCTTAGAAATAGCAGTCCTGTCACATTATGTGGGGTATAAATGGTTAAGTTTTTATCCATGGTTAACTTAGTAGCCTCTGGTACGAGCAAGGCTACTATTGCAACTTCTGCGAGGCAGGTCAGTCATCCTTTAGCTACTAAATCAAGCTTCTTACTTAGTCTACAGCCTGCAGGGCTGGTACCTCAGGCCTGGGTTAGAACTCACAGGACTATTCCCTACCTTTCTGATATGTAAAGATTAAAAGTCTTCCCTGTGGGAAAACTAAAGACTGGTGCCTTAAGCAAGGCTTCTTTTAGTTGGTCAAAGGACTTTTTAGCCTCTGGTTCCCAGTTTAGCTGCCTGAGTCTCCTTTATTAGGTGATATAAAGGACAAGCTATTTCAGCAAACCCAGGTTTCTATAGTCTGCAGAATCCTGTAATGCCCAACAATCCCCTCAGTTGCTTGAGGGTTTTGGGGAAGGAAAAGGAGGAGATGGGCTTAATCCTTTCTTTGCTGAATGCCCTGGTTTCCTCTGACAAGATCAGACCTAGGTACATCACTGAAGTTTAACAGAGCTGAACTTTAGGTTTTGAAATTCTATATCTTCTATTAGCCAGAAAATTAAAAGCCTTACTGCCCCCCTGAGAGATTTCCTCTCTCAGGGGAACAGAGGAGAATGTCATCTACGTATTGTAAAACTTTAACCTGAGGATAAAGGAACTCAGAGAGAGAGGCCTTTGGACAATGCCTGCCCAAACAGGTGGGGGCTGTCTCAGAATCCCTGAGGTAACACTGTACAGATTAGTTGGGCGGTCTGGTTGGAGGGATCCTCAAATGCAAACAAATATTGGGAGTCAGGTGTAATGGCATACAGAAAAAGGTATCCTTTAGGTCCAGGATTGTGAACCATTTAATTTCATCAACTATTTGAGCTAGCAGGGTATAAAGAATGGGAGCCACTGAATGAATTCGAAGCACAGCCTCATTAACGAGGCAGATGTCCTGGACCAGTCTCCATTTCCCATTGGGTTTTTGTACCACCAATATCGGGGTATTATAAGGGCTACTACAGGGTTTGAGGAAGCCCTGCATCTTCAAGTTATCAATAAAGGCTTCTAGTCCTTTTCTAATTTCTGGTTTCAGGGGATATTGTCTCTGGTTAAGGAAGGAGGTGGGATCCTTAAGGTGGATCTGGACTGGTATGGGAGTTGTGGCTAGGTCAGTTTTCCCCTGAATTCCCCAAACTTCTGGGTTACTATCTGTCTCCGTTAAGGGGAGACAAAGAGTTTGTCCTGGGACCATCAGGATGGTGGTCTCCAGACAGGCTAGAATATCCCCGCCCAGCAGAGGAATTGGGCTTTCTGACATAATTAGAAAGGCATGGGTGAACAAGAGGTCTGGCCAACTATAACTAAGGGGTTGGAAAAAATATCAGGTTAAAGGCTTTCCTGAGATGACCCTCATGGTCATGCTAAGAGAGGAGGTGGGGTCCTGGTTGAAGAGGAGAACTGAAAGGCCCACTCCAGTGTCCTGGAAGAGGTCCACCTCTCTTCCTTTGATTTCCAGAATCACCTGGGGCTCCTTGATATGGTAATGGTAGTCTGCACCAGCAGAGCCAAGGAAAGGAGCCCCAGGACCCATCAGTTCTGCTGAACCATTTGGGAGATATACAAATACACATAGTCCTTGCAATGTTCTAGTAGATATGAAAAAAAAAAAACTAATAATAATTGGGAGAGAAGAAACTATTTAAGGAGCAACATCCATAAATTGATGAGATATTAGAATGCAATGTGCAGCTTGAGCTTGGTGTCGTAAGATTGTGGCAGTAAGTCAATTCATTATAACATAAGACAGAGAAAACATACATGTACAGATAACAACTGAGTTGGTCAACATGTAATTGTACACATCTAGAAGTTTTCTAGTTTTTCTATTCATGAATAGCATGGTTAGTAACTGAGAGTTAGAAGAAAGACAAGGTTATAGAGCTTTGAGGAAAGAAAAGACAATGAGAGTTGAATGAGAGAGTGAATTTACCAGAGAGGTATGGAGTAGGATTGCCTGGAAGGAGTAAAGTCCCTTTGAGGTTTGTAATCATGAATTTAAAATTAGTCCTGTCAGTATTTTTATGTTTTTTTCTCAACGCACTTTCAGTTTTTCAGGTCCAGGAAGGAATATGTATAGAATTGCATTTAAACATGTTGAAATTTTGCCAGAAGGAAGATTCTTTATGCTACAATCTAAGTATATTTTTAGAGTTTTAGAATTGGAAGAAACTTTAGAAGTTGTTGTTTTTGTTTTTGTTTTTGTTTTTAATTATGTTTGGGAGAAAAAAATCAGAACACAGCTTTTGAGGATTGATAAATTTGCTCTCAAATGCCAGGTAAATGTATTATTAGTCATAATAAATTAGAAATAATAACATACTACTACTTTCAGACTACTTAAAGATTAAAACAAAACAAAAATTTAGAGTAAATGCAGATGGCAGGACCAAATACAGAAGTGGTATTCCAAACCTTTAAATTTATTTCACCTTTGTCTGCTTTGTCATCTTATCTATTTAAAAAAAGATAGACTGGGGATCTTCTGAAACATTTAGAGTCTCAAAATATTTACAGCTTTTTTCTCCACTGCTGCTGACTATTTTTAAATTCTTCAATGACTTTAACATGAGAGAAATTTTAGTAGCTGAAGTACAGTTGTCTGGATGCTCTTAATCTGAGAGAATTTGCCTTTTCTTAAGGCAAGAGGGTCCAAATCACCAAGAATAACTTCTCTTTAGTGGCTTTCTCTTTTGTGGTTTTCACATGTCATTAATCTTGGCCAATAGTTGATACAATACAAAAAGCTTTCTCCATAGGCAGTTTACCATCAATGGAGAGAATGACAACACCAAAGCTTCCTTGTGAAAAGAGTAGACCTCTTCAAATAATCCTTCCACAGTACCTGACTTTAAAATAAACTTTTAGCATAAAACTATTAGAGTAGGTAGATGGCAAGACACAAGCAGGAGGAGAGACCCTGAGAAAAAGGAGGTCTGGAAAATCTCACACCCCAGAGACAACCAGGAATAAGCATGTCTAGACATGATATACAGGTATAATAAGTATAGATTTGATTGTTATACACCCTTCTTGGGGTGGCGGTAATAAGCAATACTGCCATTAGGGAGAATTTGTATCCAACAATGGGTCCATGCAAGCTCATCAATTAATAGTAAAGGAGAATCCCGCAACCCTAGGCAGGAACTAGGCAGCGGGGAACTAGACAGGGGCAAAGATGGGGACTTAATGCTGGAGTGAGGAAACAAAGATAAAAAAGCAGAGGTCGAGGGCAGTGGCTCACGCCTCTAATCTTAGCACTTTGGGAGGCCGAGACAAATGGATCACGAGGTTGGGAGATCAAGACCAGCCTGACCAACATGGTGAAACCCTGTCTCTACTAAAAATACAAAAATTAGCTGGGTGTGGTAGTGCGCACCTGTAATGCCAGCTACTCAGGAGGCTGAGGCAGGAGAATCACTTGAACCTGGGAGGCAGAAGTTTCAATGAGCCAAGATCACACCACTGCACTCCAGCCTGGGTGACAGAGTGAGACTCTGTCTCCAAAAAAAAAAAAAAAAAAAAAAAAAAAAATGTTGGGGGGAAAGGCAGAGACAGAGGCAGGAACTTCAAGAAAAAATTCAGCATGAAAATCCAACACAGTACTCTTGGGATTGCTGCTGGCTCATTCTCTTTCAGGATCCCAGTCTGCCTCATCATTCAGAGTGTTCTCTTTCTCTCAATAAACTATCTGCCCTCTATTTATCTTCAATAAATTATCTTTTGGGGCTAATTCTTTCTCCCAAGATGACTAAGGACTGAGGATTCCTGCAGGTCACAGTATCAGAACTTCAGCTTATTTAATGATGAATTTAAATAATTCAGCATATTTATCTTCTCTTGGTGAACACCCTTTTCCACCAGTAAGTCCACATCTTACCCAGTACAGGGCTCAGATCTGCTGAGCCTGGGTCCATGGTCTGACATTCAAACCTCAGAGTTAAGGTTTTAAAATTATTTCACTTCAATATTGTTGTGACAACCATCCACCCTGTAAGTTTCTTTCTGATGTTGTAGCTCAAATCCATGCATGGACTCCTGCTTTGTTCTAAAATTAAGCTCATCTCAGTTTGGCAAGGCAGCTCCAGCCTTTCCCTCTGTCAGTTCACCTCTTGATAATGCATTTCTAGACAATCAATGAGTAGAAACCTGCTCTCTCATTCATGCAGCCTCCTCCCTCCTCCACCATAAAACACACTAGCTATAGTAATATTAAGTTGGTGCATGCTTATTGGGTACAATTAACCCATATCAATCACTTTTCCTGCATCATCTATTTTTTCTACATAGGAGAAGCTACTATTATAACAGTTTTACAAATGTAGATGATGAAAGGAAAGTTCAGCAGTTTTTACTCAATTGAAGCTACATCCCAGCAGCAGAGACAGTTATTAAACTTCTATTTGCAAAATTGACTATTAAATGACAATAGTAATGAATGTTGCAACAAGACAAGAGTACACTAGGTACCCATCATGAACTGCAGACCTGGCTGCTTTGGGGAGGCAGGAAAGTTGGAGACACACTCCTTGAAGAAATACTATTTGAGCTAAATTCCAAAAGATGAACTGAAATTAACTGTAATGATGGAGGAGGAGGAGGAGGAGAGTGGGCATTTCAGGAAAAAAAAAAAAAAAAATCCCTCCTAAAGACATTGCAGAAAGAACCAAGATAAAACACTGGGACTGGGGTGCCTAGACTGGAAGCAAGAGGAGCAGAGGATGAACTTGTGGTCTGAAGTCAGGCCATGCAAGACATGAAGACTGCAATAGAACTTTGTTATATCCTGAAAGCAAGGAGAGCATCGTGAAGTGATCTGGGAGGAATGATGGGAGGGAGGTAGCTGAAATGAAAGCTGGGAGAATAGTTCACAATGCATTGCAGTACTGCAAGATGATGGACTTCTGTGGAGGTAGATGGGAAGGAAAAAGTAAATGGAATTAAGACAAATTTGGTAGGAAGAATAAGCTGAATATCATGGCTGCATTAACTATAGGGGTAAGAGTGATGAATGAATGCTAGCCAGTTAGACAAAGTACTGTAACCTTAATAAACCAGAATGATTATCTTTTACAGTGTTTAAAAGTTTTCTTACCTCAGGATATCTTTCTAGGTTTGAGAATGCTTTCTTTCATGGTACATCTCTGTAACCTGGAATTAGGAAACAGAGAAAGCCTCAACGGATAGAGTTGAGAAAGGAAGTTCAGCCATGGAGAGGACCCAGACAGCAGGTGGCAGAGTCAAAGATTAAAACCAAGAAGATAATAATTTGCCAATATGGCATTAGGCACTAAGTGATTTATTTGCAGAGCCACATTCGTGGCACCTTTGGATAATATATATAATCTGTGAATACTATAATCACATAATTACTATTTATTGTCTACCTTCTACGAGGTATACATATTACCTAAGTTTATGAATCCTAAGGCTAATCCTCTGGGGATAATGTTCTTAATGATCACACAGCTCATCCGCAGTTAGAAAAGTGGTTCCTAGCAGAGGTCAGATAAAACCTAAGTCTGTGTTACTCTCAGGCTGACGCTTAGAGTCACTGAGAAGCACAGTAAAGCAGAGCAAGTCGGTGGAAAAGGTATCTTTGTTTCCTCACACTGCTGAGGGTTGTAAATCAAAACGAAACTCTCAATTGTGACCCAAGTCTAGCTAAATGCAGGGATGAGGTTGCCAAGGTATCTGAAATCCTCTTTTGATTAGAGTTACACATTCTGATTTGTCTCCGAGAAAATGGGTTAGGTGAGTCCACTTCTGTGTATTATCAAAAGCCTGGTATAGTGGGGAGTGGACATAGGTGGAAGATGTAGGTGAAAAAGCCAGGTGAATTTGGGGGGGACATAGATAGGACCTATAGAAAGCATGAAGTGATATATTAAAAGTACCTGACACCAGCTTAACACTTTCAAAAGTACTAAATGAAAGCACAGTTACAGTTTGTTTTATAGTTACTCTCTAAAAATAAACCTATTGTTCAACTTAAAAGAAAGATCATCTTTAGTTTCTTTTCAGACAGGGAATGCTGAGATTCTTTCCCCATATTGCACCCGTGTTCAGATGCCCATATCTTCCAAATCCCTTTTTAGTGTTTCTTAATCAAAATTGTTCTCCTCCTGCAAGATTGGCCAGATATCTCTGGTGTTAAAAGTTCCTCTATCTTGGGAGATTCTAAGTATTCAGGAATATTTGCAAATGTACAATTTATGGCATGATCGTTCAATGTGTTTTACAGGTTATTTTAGCGGTGTAAAAATTATAGTCCAATCCTGCCTTTAGAATCGTGTCTGTTGAAGCTACTTTTGCACACTCCACCATCCTAATCTGTCAGATGTATACATGACTGGTACGGAAAGACAATGGTAAAAGAGCTACTTTTTCTACCTACATTAAACATTCTCTTGAGCTGTGTGTGGCACTGCAAGTAATGAGTTCCATCTGTGTGTCACTGTCTTCTCCTATAGAGGAATAGCTTTCAAATGTTCTGAGTTAAGAACTACCTTGGAAGAAACTGTAAAAATAATGTGCTCAAAAAAAGAGGCTTATTTTTGAAGCTCAGCAGCACTTTCCATACACTGTCATCTTACTTCATTCTCCACTAAGTGAAGCCCTTCAGAGGAACTCATAGAGAAAACTCTCCAATTAAATACAGCACTTTCCCCTTATCCACAGGGGCATGTTCCAAGATCCCTAGTGTATATAAGTAACCACAGCTAGTACTGAACCCTATATATACTATGTTTTTTGCCTATACATACAAATTTATGATAAAGTTTAATTTGTAAATTTGGCACAGATAAATATAAGCAACAATAACTCATAATAAAATAGAATAATTATAACAATATACTGTAACAGAAGTTATGTGAATGTTATCTCTCTCTCTCAAAATATTTTATTCTATTGTGCTCATTCTTTTTCTTCTTGTGATGATGCAAATGAAAAAATGCCTACATGTTGATGTGAAGTGAGGTGACAGACATAGAAAATGTGATGTAGCTTTAGACTACCACTGATCTTCTGACAGTATGTGAGAAGGCCATCTGCTTTGGGCTATCCCGGATCATAAAGACACATCGACGTCCATGGTGACATATAAGGAGCAGGGAATGTTGATGACTAAGAGGCAGGTAGCATACACAGCGTGCATAAGTTAGACAAAGGGGTAATTCATATTCCAGGGGACAGAGCAGAGCAGCATGAGATTTCATCACGCCACTCAGAATGGTAAGAAATTTAAAACTTAGGAAGTTTTCTTCTCTGTAATTTTCTATTTAAGAGTTTTGGATTACAGTTGACCACGGATAACTGAAATGAAACTGCAGATATGTGAGGGAGTACTGTACCTCATCATCAAACCCCCAAATAAAGGTCCTTAATATGATTTTATCCAATTTACCTTTATTTAGCATGTGATAGGGTCAGAGATCTTTATAATGAGGAAACTAAACCCACTCAGAATTTTCACATGTACCATTAGAATCATGGAATTTAAGAGCTGGGAGAGCAAAAACTGATAAAACTAAGATTAAGCCACTCTTTTAACAGCATAAATCAGCCATAGTGGGCCCTGTTGGCCTTCATGAACAGTCTGGGTTCACTTAGGGGCTCACAACGTGCATGGAAGTGCAGAAAGAGAGTTCTAGAGTAAGATTCCACAGACAAATGATGGCTGCAATCAGAAAGGAAAACATTGGGCCAAACTATTGGGAAGGATCTTATGGCAAATAAGCTGTGGCAAATTCTTCAGGCCACTGTCCAGGAGGAAATATCCTCAAATTAAAAAAGATATTTGGATTAAATAAAGAGCAAGAACAATTTGACATTGTGATACATTGTAGAGGCCTTATTACTGTACAGTCTGAAGCATCTTCTAATATGAAGTCTGCAACCCCTCAGGCCACTGACCAATATCTGTCCATGGCCTGTTAGGAACCGAGCCACACAGCAGAAGGTGAGCAGCAGGTGAGCAAGTAAAGCTTCATCTGTATTTACAGCTGCTCTCTGTCACTCGCCTGAGCTCTGCCTACTGCCAGATTAGCAGCAGCATACGATTCTCATAGAAGTGCAAACCGTATTGTGAACTGTGCATGTGAGGGATCCAGGCTGCATGCTTCTTATGAGAATCTAATGTCTGATAATCTTTCACTGTGTCCTCCAGAAGGGACCATCTAGCTGAAGGACAACAAGCTCAGGGCTCCCACTGATTCTACATTATGGTAAAATTATGGAAAAATTTTCTTCCACAAAACTGGTCCCTACTGCTTAAAAGGTTGGAGACAATCTGTTCTAATAGATAGTGCGATCTGAGAGACCAAGAAAGACCCCTCTATCAACTAAGATGGACCCAAAGGAAGGAAACAAAGTTATGAGTCAAGGGTTTAGGGCCTGGCTGGAATGGCAAATTTCTAAATTTTTATGGCTAAACTCCCTGACAATAGGAGGTATCAGTTACAATTTTGATTGTACAGAGCAGCAGCCTTACAAAAAAATCTTTTCTAATAAACTACTGCAGATCTCAGGCCAGTTTCAGCCAGCTTACTGAGGCAGCACACAAATTTTCTTTGTGTCCTGTAGTTCACCTTTTGACATAAAGAGGCAAATTCCACCTTATTTTAACATTAAAACCCTTCCCCAAAATGAACATAGGATGTATGTTACATACATGTTTACCCAACTACATGCACTTGGCTCCCCTCATATATATGTATAGTTTTCCTCCCAAACCTGCTGAATATGTTTGATACCAGCCCAAGGAGGCACAAAACCCAACTTGTCCTCCTCCTTTTTGAAGAGAGAGCACCTTCGCTCCATGCTGGAGACTGTCTCTTCTTGGCTTGCAAACTAATATCACCAATAAAGTTCTCTTTCTACTATTTGGCCACCCTAGTGGTCTTTTGGGCAACAATTGCCTTGTGTTTCCATTCAGCATCTGATGAAGAAGCAGCAGTTATTCTTTTTTTACATAGGGAGAAATCAAAGCACATGGATGTGTTATGACTTCTCTGTATCAAAAACGCTTTTTACAGAGTCTCGGAACTAGGATCCAAAGAGGTTTTTAGTTTAATACTTTCAGTCATTAGATTACAATGCTTTCTGACCTGGGGCCATAGGTAATACCTGAATAAATTATTAAAGTGATCTAAAATTTTCCCTGAAGACCTTCAAGAACAACCCATGTTGTTTCTTTGCTTTGATACTATTCTACTTAGAACGTGGAGAAACAGTCTTTTCCTGATGTTTTTAAGAGCTGAATCTTGCTATCTCGAAGTAGGTACAAAGAGTATGTAATTTGCCAATATAGGAAGCATTTCTAATCACCCACAACGGACTTGAACTTTGAATCTTGGAATAACAGTTTTACATTGGCCTAATACAATTTTATTTTCTCAAGTGGTTACAAGGTCTATTTTCTAAAATTGGGTTTATATGGTGCCAAGATAAAAGGGTCTATAGCAAATAAAGCAAACTCTCTTTAATCTAATTGTTCAGGTACTAGATAACTTTTAAAGCTGTGATTATTTTGCATGTATTGCCTCATATTCATATAATAAAACACAGGTAGATCATATTAATTAAAATAAGAAATTCATGTAATCTCAGGAACAAAAGAGGTTGGAGGTCATATATATCAACGCATCTGCAATTGTGGTTGTATAATATAATCACTTCGGGAGTTTTTCAGAAACATAATTCTAGCCTCTCATCCTACACAAACTGTATTTGGTTTGGGATCGATGGGTCATATCAGTACTGTTTTTTTTTTTTTTTCTTTCTTTCTTTTAAGTTCCTCAGGTGACTTAATATGCTGGGAGGTTGGAATGCCACAGGTCTTTTTTTTTTTTTTTTTTTTCTTTTGAGACGGAGTCTCGCTCTGTCGCCCAGGCTGGAGTGCAGTGGCGCAATCTCGGCTCACTGCAAGCTCTGCCTCCCGGGTTCATGCCATTCTCCTGCCTCAGCCTCCCGAGTAGCTGGGACTACAGGCGCCTGCCACCACGCCCAGCTAATTTTTTGTATTTTTAGTACAGACGGGTTTTCACTGTGTTAGCCAGGATGGTCTCGATCTCCTGACGTCATGATCCGCCTGCCTCAGCCTCCCAAAGTGCTGGGATTACAGACCTGAGCCACTGCGCCCAGCCACCACAGGTCTTTAAGAATTCTGCAAAGCTAAGACAAAAAGAGAACAATCTAATTCCTGGAAGGAAACACCAGTATCCTAAGGGCTGGGAAAGTATAAACTGATTTTCCAACAACTACCCCTCCTAGAGGAACAGACCTCAGAGGTCTCAGGCCATCAATTTTGAAAATATTTCCTCAATCCCTGGATTCTAGTATACAAAAGCTGAACAGTTTACTTAAACTGAAAGTAGTGAGAGTTCTTTTAGAAAATATTTTTATTTTAGTTTGTAACAAAATTAGAGACCAAAGCAACATTATATAAAATCGATTTATCAAAGAGTGCCAGAAAGGACACAAAAATATGCAATTTTTGAACATCATCATATAGTACCAGATGAAACAAAAATCATCTTACGTCAATACATCTGATATTTAAACGAATGCAGTTGGTTACATGTGGATATATTTATAGGTAAGTACACACACGCACACACACACATACACACACAAACATCGTCTTGCCCTGTCAGCTGAGAGAGCCCCAAAGCACTGGCAACTCAGTTGTAAAGAGCACGCCTACCACCAAGAACTTGGGTTCTGAAACCGTTCTTCAATTTAAAGGAACAAGGACTCCTCAGAGAAATAAGTGATGCTAAGATTAGGGAAGGAAGTATACAAGATAAGCCTGGGTCATTCTGCAGTGCCAGAAAGTAAGTGCTAAAAACAAACAAAAATCAAAATAAAACAATGGTGGAGTACGTCAAAGCCAATTGAAAGAGCTCCCAACGGCCAAAGCTGGACTAACTTGAAAAACAAAAGAAGTAAAATGGTGTTGAATTACAACCGACAGTATGTCAAAGATATCCATGTGTTTATTCATTATAAGTAAATAAATAAATACATGGAACAAAACAGACAACTCTCCAGTGCAGAAGATTCTTATGGGCACTCTGCCTTTAAGGGGGTGGAAAATAAGCTCTGCTCCTTAAGTAAGGACTGGACATTGTGACTCTTTAGAGACAAACGACTTCAAACTGTGTTTTTCCTCTGTTCTCATACTACCACAGCAATCATCAATACAGAAGAAGACTTCTGTGAAAAGATGTGTGGAGTTTTTCCCCACGCACAGCAGCTAGATGTTCTCAAATTCAGTTCCCACACTGTCTACCCAGAGACAGTGTCAGATTCTACAGGGTGAGGGCTCAGTCCCCAAAACTTCCCCCCAGATACTAATTGAAAGTTTGGGCCTCTGGAACTTCTGACTGATTGACTTCAAGTTCGGAGTCCCATGACCCCCCTCCTTAGGTTGTATTAAGTTGCAGCTCACAGAACTCAAGGAAACACTTATGTTTTGTCAGTTCTCAAAGGATATTACAAAGGAAACAGATGAAAAGCATAGGGTGAGGTATAAGGGAAGAGGCACCAAGCCCCCATGCCTTCCTGGGCACACCACTCTCCAGGAATCTCCATGTGTTCAGCTGTTAGGAAGCTCCCAAACCCAGACCTCTTGGGTTTTTATGGACACTTCATTACATAGGCATGATTGATTCAACTATTGGCAATGGTGATCAACTTGACTTTCGGCTCCTCTGCTCTCCCCGAAAGTTGAAGTTTGGGCTGAAATTTCCAACCCTGTAATCCCGCCTTGGTCTTTCTAGTGACCAGCCCTCACTCTGAACCTATCAGACAAAAAACACACAAAAGACTCAAGGATTTGGGGCATTGTAGGCCAGGAAAAGGGAATGAAAACCAAATATATTTTTCATAATATCAGAGTAACTTTCTTTCAAAGAGAACAATATAGAATGTGAGGAGAATAAAGTAACTTCTTTATAGTGAGGAAAACTGACAAACATTGCCTCAAGTCAGGAGATGAAGGTTAACATCAACAGTCATAAGTCATATTGATAGTACATACCCTTGATACAAAGTGAGAAAAATGGCACTTTGCCTCTGTGGTCTTCCTCCCCAAAATGTATCACTCCAGTCTAATGAAGAGAAAATATCAGACAAATCCCGATTGAAACAGATTCTACAAAATAACTAACAAGTGTTCCACAAAATTGTCAAGGTCATCAAAAACAAGGACAGTCTGAGAAACTTATAAACAAGAGGACCCTAAAGGGACATGACACATAAATGACATATGATATCCTAGATGGGATCCTGGGACAGAAAAAGAAGATTAGATAATAACTCAGGAAATCTGAATAAAATATGAACATTAGCTCTTACCAACTAATTGTTCATTAATTGAAACAAATATATCAGACTAATGTAAGATGCTCATAATAGTAAAAACTGGGTATGGGATATATGGAATTCTTTTTACTGTTTCACAATAATTCTTTACTGTTTTCACAATAATTCTCTAAATCTAAAACTGTTCTAATTTAAAGTTTGTTTTTAAAAAAAAGCTTCCTCCATAGAAAAGGATAAGGTAATAATCTGTCCTTTGTTCTTGCCTACGGTATACACATTTCTTTCCATTATAGGAAGTAAAGGTCATCATGGTCTCTATTTGGAATTGCTGAGATATTATCTATACTTTTTTTTCAAACTGAATCATGGAGACATTTTTCTACATGAAATCTGGAGCCAGCCATTACAAATATTATATATGCTACAATAGCTTCACATTACTGGGGACTAGTCCCATATTCTATAGAGCATAATTTAAATTTTCAAGATAGAAGCTTCCATGTGTAAATCTCCTAACATTTTCCTCCTACCGATAATGAAGCCTATATTTTGTCATGGTCAGTAGCCCTGCCAAGCTATTTTTCTCCTGGATATTCTCATGGATTTTTTTCCAACACTGGCTATTGTTCAAACTTACATAATAGAGTTGTCACACTTTATAAACTGTGTTGAATATTCCGATCCCTTTCATTTGAAGAGGTCCTCTATTTCATGCCCAACTAGCTTTGAGGTCCTTCTGAGATAATCAACTAGTCATTGGCACCTTGTATGTAATAGCCACTGCTGCATGAAGAGTCCATAAATTCAATTCTCTGTGCAAAAGCCATGGAAAACAGAACCCTCCAGCTTAAATTGCTTGCAAGCCACTCTATTAAATTTCTGAGGCTGACCCTGATAAACAAAATTTGGGAAGAAATCTTCTATTATTGATTGTGCAATATCAGGTGGTTTAGATGTAAATTTCAACAACTGCTTTCTCCAGAGTAATATTATACATTCATTTTCCAGGCTACTTTTTTGTTACGTTGATGCTATTTTAGTGATTCAGCTACCTCAATGATTTGTGACCACAGTCCCTGCAACCCCAGATAGGCCATTGTCCTGATTCAGTGTGATAATATGATCTATCCTGAGAATTCAGTCCACACTATAATTTCTGCGCACATCAGATGGCGAGTTGCTGTTGCACATCCTAAACTAGTTACAAGTTAGAATTCCATCGAACTAGTATGGATTTCCATTTATTTATGGCTGACCTGAGGCTATTTCAGACACAGGTGAGTCTCTTCAACTTTATCTAATTGAAGTCTTTCCATGTTCTCCTGAAAAGAAGTATTACGGACTCGAGTTCTCCATTACCAAAAACATTATCTATAAATATCACCCTAAAGCCCGTCGTGTTCCTCCAAAATGCTTCAGTTAGAAATGCCTTTTTAAAATATATAATACATTTCTATTTTATCAATAATTTTTAAGAGGCATACATCTTCCCTTATCAGAATCAAAGCACAACAACAGGAAATAAAAGATGCCTTCATTCTCATCTTTTCCATTTTAGAATGGGAAAGATATGGTATCAGGAAGCTAGCCTAGGCAAACAACAAACAAAAACAAAACAAAACAAAAGCCTCAAAATATCTAAGGAGTAAATGAAAACATGAGCATCTAATATGCATATATGTGTGCGTATGTGTGTATATGCATACACACATACTCAGAGATGTATGTTTATAGCCAATACAGACACATAGATATAAATTCCTGATCTGCAGAGAAGCCACAGAAAGTGATCTCTTAATTTTTCACATGTTATTTTAAACAGATATATTTAATCTTAAAGAAGAAGGTGCAGTTTTAAATACAGTTGAAGGATGAATAGAAGAAAGATTCTAAATTGCACAAAAAAACTATTTATTGACTAGTTTCTTCTCATTGATGTTGGTTTTTCTCTCATAGCAGTAGAATTCCTAATCAACATGTTTCAATATTATATATTCCTTTATCAATCTTAAACTTAGTCCTCCTTTTCATCACTACCACAAATAGAGTAGTATAAATAAAAAGCAACACTCCTTTATACTTAATTGTGACCATTTTATGGATTATTTCTGTTCTCTTAAATAATTAGCAACATATCTAATCTACATAGAGCATAGTAACTAATCTTAAATCACGAAGTTTCTAAAATAAATTCTAGTAATTATTTACTTACTATGAATAACTTCACTAACGTTAATGAGAGTTACAACACGCTGATTTGTCAGTAACCTAAACAATGGTCAGGTCACAGTTCTCTGAATGAAGATCAATTACTTTTGTACCTTTCAACACCTATTTTGAATTAAGTAAAAATGTCCAATATTAATGTTAAAGTACTCCCAAGATCCATTTTATACCTATTTAGTTCATATATCTCATAATATAATAAAAAGTATACAGATTTTGATATAAGAAAGGTTAATTTAAACATCAGGTCTTGCTCATACTGGCTATGGAGCTAAAACAAGTTATCAATCTTGCCAAACTCAGTTTTGTATTTATGACATAAAGGCAAAAAGAGTTATCTTTTAAATAAATTGTTCATTTAACGGATTAAATAATAAACTAAATACAAAACACAACATGGTGCCTGGCCTCTAGGAAAAAAAATGTATGTGTGTATATATATATATTATATGTGTGTGTGTGTGGGTATATATATATATATATAAAAAATACTAAATATGTACCTCCCTCATCACTTTGTAAAGACAAAGCTTTGGACTTAAACTTTCATTTCTTCTTTGATTCAACAAATACACATCAATCACCTTAACTATGCCAGGCACTGTGCTAGGCGCTACTACAATGGTAGACAAAAAGAGACACTGGTTTTACTTTAATTGAGGTTGTATTGGAATGAGAAATGTTTATCTGTGTGACTTTGAGAAGTGTCTAGATGTTCCTTTGCTTCTATTTCTTCATCTATTAATAAGAGATAATGACTTTAATATCATTAGATTAAAATGAAATGAGATACCATATAAAAGTGATCTGCAAGTATTAAATACTTGTATTTACTATATATTATTTATATATATACTACTATATGTATATGTGTTCTCAAAAGAGAAATAGTTAATGATAGTTCCATATTAAAGTGAGAGGAAGAGGGAAACCACTTGGTATTTTCCAAAAAAATTGAGGTGAGAAAACAAATACATAATCAAAATTATAAAATATTTTCCATCTACTTAGACTTATGTGCTGTAAACTTTACTTAAGAAGAACTCACTGAGCTGTTGCCATTTATTTTTATTTTTATTTATTTATTTATTTATTTATTTTTTTGAGACGGAGTTTCGCTCCTGTTGTCCAGGCTGGAGTGCAATGTCAGGATCTCTGCTCACCACAACCTCCACCTCCCGAGTTCAAGCGATTCTCCTGCCTCAGCCTCCCAAGTAGCTGGAATTACAGTCATGCACCACCATGCCCGGATAATTTTTTGTATTTTTAGTAGACATGGGGTTTCTCCACGTTGGTCAGGCTGATCTCGAACTCCCGACCTCTAGGTGATCCGCCTGCCTCCGCCTCCCAAAGTGCTGGGATTACAGACGTGAGCCACTGCGCCCGGCCAGCTGTTACCATTTTAAATATTTGATTTGGGTCAATTCTGTTCTAGACAGTTTCAGCTCCTACCCCTACACCTGGTACATGGTGATCACTCTGTAAATCTTTCCAGAATAAAGGGAAATTTATATATTTATGGTTAAAACTCACACACAAACAAGCAAACAAAATACATTTTAAGAACAAATTTTAAAACTCATAAATGGCAAAATTTTAAAAAGAACATCCTATGCCAATTTATTTAAAGTTATATAGGTAAGGAATAGAGATTTCCAGCGGTAATACTTTTGATCCGAAGTTATCCATTTAGCCTTGGCTGTTTATCTACTCAGCAGAAATCCTGTAGATGATCCCTCAGCACAAGAATTCTCAGACTGATTCAACATTATGAAAGTGTCTACTTGTCAAAAGCATTGTCACCTCATAGGTCAATAAATATGGAGCAGTATTGGTTTAGGAACATGATCATTATTAGATTCCAGGGTAAAAACAGGTTATAAAGAGTAAATATACAATTAGTTAGTGAGAATTTTAAAATGCATTTATTTTAAAAGCAATTAAATAAACATTTGAAAAGTACTATACAAATGCAATTCTGGAAATGTTCAAGGGTGCGAAGTATGTGCTATGCTCTCTATAGCACATGATTCTTATTAGTTTCTCTTATTAGTAGTTTACCCTGCATTATTATTATACTTTTTATGTAGGCTACAAAATGAAAGAAGATTCTCTCTGTTCATAGATAATACAAAGTGTCATTTATTATGTTTCATGAAGCCTGAAGAGCTTATATTTTACAAGCTATACAGTTTCATAGAATCTTAATGAATCTAAATGTTTTTCCAGGGCTAATTGCTTAGTTTATAAATCGCAGGAATTTCTCTTTAATCATAGTTAGAAAAAATTATGGAAATAATTTTATCTCTATGAACATATGTTTACAAAGCAAATCATTTCTTGTATCTAAAATTATTGATGAAGTATTCTCTTTTATAATTACTTCAAATGTTATTATTAAATTTTAAAGAGATTATCAATTAATTTATAACTCTGTGCAACATCTCTTTAAGCAAATCTGAATTTTCTAACCTGGTAGGATGTCTTTAAAAATGATAATATTAGTGGCAATAACATTAGTGGTAGCAGTAGTGATGGTGTTTGTGGTAGTCATAGCTGTAGAAGTACCAAGCACATAAACTGCTTTTACCATATGTAAGTCAAGTACAAATGTTAATACATTTATTCCTTCTAATATTCCTTTAAGGTGGCATTCTGATCTTGATTTCACAAAGAAATTGAGCTTAAGCATATACTCCCAATCATAAAGTTAGGAATCAGTGAATCAGCATTCAAACACAAACAGTCTGATTGCAGATTGGGTTTTGAAACTCCGTAATAATGACTCTTTGTAGGCAACAATGGTAGCCAAGTAGTTACATTTAAGAGGCAGAAGGCGATCTATTTACAACTTGAAGAATCAGTTGATTCTGATTCCAGGCTGCACAAAAGCCTAATTAGCATATACCTCTATTGTAATTGGATAAAATAATGTTGTAATTGGTAACATTATTATAAAAACATTACTGAGGCCCATAGTTTTTTAAATAGTATTTTATTACTTGGATTTTAAACATAAGAAATATTAGTCTTTACAAACATTTGCACGTGGTTAAAAATATCGACAATCATATATGCAGTTTAAGGACTTTTGCTTTCCAAATTAAAGAGTAAACACACTTCCTCAAGGACATACTGCTCAGATTAAACTATTGATATATACTTAAAATAAGTTAAATTTAACTATTCATGTAACATTAAGGTTACAGAATGAGAATATCTCTTCTTAACACAATTAATATTTAATAGTGCTGTATCACCAGGTAGAATATCTTAATATCTAAAGCACAAGAAGCTTCTGAAATATTTAGAAATAATTTAGGAGATTAAGTAGGGGATTAATACACCATAGGAACATTTGGTTTATATAATATCAAATATCCTGCTAATTGGAAATTTTTTTCATATTTTTTGAACTCTTCATTTTATCAAGACACGTAAAATGATATAATTTAAACAGATATGAATTAACTGACAAGAAAGAAAAAGAGTCAGTTCAATTATGTAAAAAAAATTTCAGCCAACACTTAACTGCTTGAGTGCTGGCCTGAAGCTGAAGTTGGGGAGATGTGTAGTTGACAGGAGAGCAGATGAAACTTTAGAGACTCTCCACCCTGTTGTTTTGACCCCTACACCCAATTCAGCTGAAGTTTTTACAGCCTAGAGTCTATGCTTTTATTATCTCCTTGATAGGTAATTAGTAGGCAATATGGTAAATGGTCTCGAGCAAATAAACAATGAATTTATAAGGAAAAATCTCAAGACATCTGAGAACCAGCAGCCCTGTAAAAGAAAGACGGTAAACAAAATCACCTCTTGAAGCAAATCTGAATTTTCTAACCCGGTAGGATGTCTTTAATAAGAGCAGAGGAAAGAAGAATCAATGGAGTGGTCGAAGCAAGACTTTAAAAATATGGATATAAATATGTTTTAAAATATAAATAACATAATAGAAACCTGAAGGAAGAACAAATGGCTATTAAAAAATTAGATATAGATTAAAAATATAGTTAAATAAAATATTCAATAGATGGTTAAACATTAGGAAGAATATTGCTGAAGAAGCAATTTGTGATATAGAAGAATAATTATATAGTGATAAAAAGATGCAGAAGCCTTTAATAAAGAAAGAACATAAAATATACATATGAAGAATAAATAAAAAAGAAGTGAAGATATGTGAAAGAAAGAGAAAAATGATAGGAGACATGAGATAAGGAATATTGGAAGATATAATGAGTCTGTTTTACAAAGATTAAAGAAAATAAATATATGAGTTCGATTGAAAAATATTATCAACAAGAATTTTAAAAAGTTGAAATTCTCAATCATTAAAGACAGAGAAGAAACAAATCACCAAAAAACAATAATCAGATTATCATCAGAATTTTCAACCATATCATTAGATTCATGAATACAATGGAGTAGTAATACACCCAAAACAAAAGAAAATAACATTTATCCTAGAAGTTCATATTCATTGAAAATAATATTTAAATTTGAGGGTAAAGATATTTGCAGGCCATGGAAGATCTCCTTAAAGAACTCCTGAAAAATGTAGTCAAGAAAGAAGGAAAAGGAATACCAGAAAAAACAATGTGATCTGGCAAATCATTTGGTTATGTAAATAATATAGTAGAATGTATTTTAATTTAAATAAATAATTTTTAAAAAGCATCCAGTAGTCCCTTCTTACCCACTTTTTCACTTTCCCCAGTTTCAGTTACCTGCAGTCAACTACGGTCCAAAAATATTAAATGGAAAATTCCAGAAATAAACAATTCATAAAATTTAAATAGCAAGCCATTCTGAGGAGCATAATAAATCTCACACCATCTGCCCCATCCTACCTGGGGCATAAATCATTCCTCTGTCCAGAGAATCCACACTGAAATCTATGCTGTATATACTACCTGCCAGTTAATCACTTAGCAGCCATTTTGGTGATCAGATCTACAGCTGTTGCAGTATGGCAGTGCTGCTGTTCAAAGAACACTTATTTTACTTATCCAGCCCCCAGGTGAATGAGAAGTGATACTGGCAATTTGAATATGCAGAAGAGAAGCCATAAAGTGCTTCCTTTAAGTGAAAACGTGAAAGTTCTTGACTTAATCCAGAAAGAAAAAGAATTGTGTGCTGAGGTTGCTAAGACTTATGGTAAGAACAAATTTATCTGTGAAATTTTGAAGAAGAATAAAGAAATTAAGACATAGTATGTATAGGGTTTGGTACTATCTGTGGTTTCAGGCATCCACTGAGGGTTTTGGAATGTATCCCCCGTGGATATAGGGTAACTACTGTATTTATGAGAACCAGAAACTGATGCTCCATAATATATTAACATGGCATTAGAGTCAAGAAGGGGTAAGGAATTGAAGAGAGACATAGCATATTAAGTTTCCTATGTTATTAGGGTAAGAGGCAAGTAGCGTGGAGAAGCCCTATATTTCACTTCTGGTTAGAATGGAGTTAAGTTGTATTGGACTAATCCTCCTGATTATTACGAATATTAACTCTGACAGGGTATCTTAAAAAGCAAATGTTGAAGGCCCTGGAGAGTAACCAGAGCAGGTAGAACCTGAAAGGGATATGACCCTTGAGAAACGAGACGGATACTTGGTAAGACCAGCTTTTTACCAAAGAAAACCCTCCAGTTCTCTGTGTGAACAAGAGAGAGAGCTCAAGCAGAAAACAACAATTTTACTTCAAGGAAGAGTCAGAGATTGAAGTGCGAGGATGCAAGACTGAATGGAAATTCAAAAGGGGGTAATCCTGAAAAGAATGGAGACTCAAAATATGCATAAAGTTTCATTTCAATCCTTGATTGACTCCTCAATTGCAATGCCAGAGTGAGTTTCCTAGGATCTAAGTCGAAAGCAATAGCCAGAAGGCTGCAAGAGCTGCTTTCCTGGTTCTGGGAAACAAAGATTGTAATTGAAGACTTAAGTAGTAGGAGAAATCCCCGAAGTGTCATACCTTATCAGAAAGACAATATCCTAGGAAAAACAGCTATGCTTCAAGATAAAGGGCAGAACTAAATAAATCTGTCCTGAAAAGCCTGAAACAAGTTTCTAAGGAAACAGGCCAATCTGAAGGAATTTAACAGCCTCAGCTTCACAAGAAGAAAACAATTCAGAGTATCTGTAATGTATTTTCACCAATGACAAGTGTATAAATTTTAAGGTTACTGTTAATTTAAAAAATTACTACACAACCAAATAGGTAAGAACATATTAACTACAATATGAGAGAAAAACAAGAAACAAAAAGAAGTTACTAGGAACAAAGTGACAGTGAAAAGATATTAGAATAAGACAGAGGGACAAAAATGGCTGTCATAAATATTTTAAATAATCTACAAAAAAATAAGATAAATAGAAATAGTGAAGAAACGAGTCATTTCAACAGACACATCGAAATTCTGAAAATGAGTGATATAGTATTCTGAAACTAAAAAATAAGTATCTAAAATAAAAGATTCATTGAATAAAACTACTTCTGATTATAAAGGAGTCACTGGTATCACACCTAAATTCCTACCATACAATATGCTCACACACACACATACACACATACATAACTTTTCTTTAAATAGCACAGAAATGTGCCTCAGAAAATAACGGGGAAAAAATGGTGAGTCTAAAGTCCTCCCATCTTTTTGCCTGAAGATAATTTCCAAACCACACAGCAACCATGACATCCCAAACAACAGAGAAGTCTCTGTGAATTGAAGGAGAAAAGAGTTAATATTCAGGAGGTTAACATGGCTGGTAACAATTAATTATTTTGACAATTTCAGGATTCATTTTTTAAACCAAGGGCAACCATTAAAAAGTAAATAATTAGCTGGGCGTGGTGGCTCATGCCCATAATCCCAGCACTTCAGGAGACCAAGGTGGTCAGATTGCTTGAGCCCATGAGTTTGAGACCAGCCTGAGCAATATGGAGAAACCCCATCTGTACAAAAAATACAAAAATTAGACAGGCATGGCGATGCATGCCTGTAGTCTCAGCTGCTTGGGAGGCTGAGGTGGCAGGATCACCTGAGCCTGAGAATTTGAGGGTGCAGTGAGCTGCGCTTGTGCCATTGCACTTCAGCCTAAATGACAGAGTGAGAACCTGTGTCCAAACATAAAAATAAAAATAAATAAATAAATACAAATAAAGAGATACAGATAATCAAAGAATGGAGATAAATGGAACGTTGGTAAATGCACAATTTTGTCTAACTGTATTAGTAATCACTTTAATTGTTTACAGTCTAAATATACCAATTAAAAACAGAAATAGTCACAGAGTGGAACACAAAACAACAAGACCCAACTGCATGTTGTCTACAAGAAATTCACTTTAAATGTGTATACATATATGTATGTGTGTGTGTGTGTGTGTGTGTATAATATTTGTGGTAGTCATAGCTGTAGAAGTACCTAGCACATAAATTGCTTTTACCATATGTAAGTCAAGTACAAATGCTAATACGTTTATTCCTTCTAATAATCCTTTAAGGTGGCATTCTGCTCTTGATTTCACAAAGAAACTGAGCTTAAGTGTATACTCCTAATCATAAAGTTAGGAATCAGTGAATCAGCATTCGAACACAAACAGTCTGATTTCAGATTGGGTTTTGAAACTCCATAATAATGACTCTTTGTAGGCAACAATGGTAGCCAAACAGTTACAGTTAAGAGGCAGAGGGAGATCTGTTTACAACTTGAAGAATTGGTTGATTCTGATTCCAGGCTGTACAGAAGCCTAATTAGTATACACCTCTATTATAGTTGGATAAAATAATGTTGTAATTGGCAACATTATTATAAAAATATTACTGAGGCCCACAGTTTCTTACATAGTATTTTATGGCTTGGATATTAAACATAAGAATTACTGGTCATTACAAACATTGCACATGGTTAAAAACATCAATAATCGTATGCAGTTTAAGGACTTTTGCTTTCCAAATTAAAGAATAAACATACTTCCTCAAGGACATACTGCTCAGATTAGACTATTACTATGTACTTAAAAAAGTTAAATTTAAGCATTCATATAATATTAAGATAACAGAATGAGACTGTTTCTTCTTAATACTATTAATATTTAATATATGCTATATATATATATATTCAATATAAATGAATAAAGATATGCCATACCAACACTAATCAAATTAAAGCAGGAAAGTTGTATACATTTCAAACAGAGCAGACTTTAGAGCAAGGAAAGGAACCCAGAATAAAGTAGGGCATTACATAATGACAAAAAAGTCAATCTTCCTAGAAGACATAAAGATCCTCACTGTGTATACACTTAACAACACAGCATCAAAATAAATGAGGCAAAAATTAGGAGGACAGAAGAACAGCAAAGAGAAATAGATGGATTAACTATTACAATTGGAGAATTTAACACCTTTTTTTATCAACAATGGACAGATCCAGCACGTAGATAATCAGTAAGAACATAACTGAAGTCAACAATATCATCAATGAATTGGATATAATAGATATCTATAGACTTCATCCAATATCAGCAGATTATACATTCTTCTGTAGCTAACATATAACATTCATCAAGATAGATCACATATTCTAGGCCATAAAACACTTTAAAAAATTTAAAAGAAAAGAATTCATAGTATGACTGCTGTCACACACAATGAGATTACATTAGAAATCAATAACAGAAAGATAGTTGAAAATTATAAAAATATTTGGAGATTAAACAACACATTTTTAATTAACATATAGGTAAAAGCCAAAATCCAGGAGAGATTTTAAAATATTTTGAAATTCGTGAAAATGAAAATCCTCTAAGAAGTTCTTAGAAGAAAATATGTAACATTGAATGCATATATTAGAAGAGGAAAGACTTAAAGTTAATAACCTAAGCTTATATCTTAGGAAAATAGGAAAAGAATAGCAAGTTAGACACAAAGTGAGCAGAAGAAAAGAAATAATAATTATTAGAACAGAAATACATAAAACTGAAAACAAGAAAATTAATAGAAAAAAATCAACAAAAGCAAAAGCTGGTTATTTGAAAAGATCAATAAAATTAATAGCCTTCTAGCCAGACCAAGAAAAAAAGACAACACAAAGTACTAATATCTGAAATTAAAGAGGGACCTTCAATTCATATCTCATGAACATTAAAAGGATAAAAATAAATGTTATAAAAACTTTATGTCCACAAGTTTGATAATGAAGAAGAAATTGCCCAATTTATTGAAACACACAACTGTCAAAACTCATGCAAAAAGAAACACACGATCTTAATAGGTTTGTATCTATTAAAGAAACAGAATCAATAATTAATAATCTTCCAAAACAACATCAGACCCAGACCCAGGCAACGTACCCTGGTAAATTCTACTGAACGTTTAAGGAAGAAATTATATCAATTCTCTACAATCTTTTCCAGAATATATAAGCATGGAGAACACTTCCTAACTCATTCTATTAAGCCAGCATCATTATTACCCAAATAACAAAACTAGACAAAGATATTACCAAAATAGCTATAGAACAATCACTTTCATAAACAAAGATCCAAAAATCCTCTACAAAATATTAATAAATCAAATTCAACAATATATAAACAGAATTATACAAAATGACCAAGTTGAATATATCACAGATATGCAAAGATAGTTCAACATTCAAAAATCAACTAATGCAATCCATCATAACAAGAGACTAAAGAATAATATCAGATAATCATGTCAATGATGCAGATAAGCACTCAACAGAATCCAACACTGATTCATGATCAAAACTCTCAGGAAATGAGAAATGCAGGCAAATTTCCTCAATTTGACAAAGAACATATTCAAAATAACTACAGGCAATGTTACATGTAACAGTGAGAAACTTAAACCTTTCTGCTAAGATAAGGAACAAAGTAAGACTTCTCTTCTCACCAAGTTTTTTTCCCCCAACATTATACTGAAAGTCCTAACTAACGGAATAAAGCAAGAGAAGAAATTAAAATATATACAGACAGAGGAGAAAGAAAAAAAGGTATTTTTTTTTTTTTTTTTGCATTTGACATGACTGCCTATTAAGAAAAATTTTAAAGGATCAACAAAAAACTCCTGGAATTAATTATTGCAAAGTTAGGAAACAAAATTAATATACAAAATCAACTGCTTTCCTATACACCAGCAATGAACAAGTGGAATTTAAAATGAAAAACACATTACCATTTACATTTGCATCCCCCAAAATGAAATGCTTAGTTATAAATCTGACAAAGTATGTACAAGATTTATATGAGGAAACTACAAAAATGTAATGAAAGATTTTTAAGATAAATAAATGAAGTGAAACTTCATGTTAATGGGTAGGAAAACTATCAAGACATCAGTACCTCCCAACTTGATCTATAGAGTCAATGCAATCCCAGTTAAAATCCCAAGGTATTTTGTGGATATCAACACACTGATTTTCAAGTTTATATCACAAGATAAAAGACCAGAATAGTCTCAATATTGAAGGAAGACAAAGTTAGAGGAAAGACTATCTGATTTAAAGACTTCCTATAAAGTTACAGTAATCATGACAGTGCTGTATTGGAAAAAATAATAGACAGATTGGTAGAATAGAATAAAGAACTCAGAAATAAACCTATATAAGTATAATCAACTAATATCAGACAAAAAAGCAAAGGCAATACAGTGTTAAAAAAGTATTTTCAACAAATGGTGCTGGAAAAACTTCACATCTATATGTAAAAAAGTAAATAAATATAGACACAAACCTTACACCCTTCACAAATTTTAACTCAAAATGGATCACAGACTTAAGTGTAAAATGAAAAACTACAAAACTCCTATACGATAATAAAGTCAATAACCTAAATGACCTTGAGTATGGCAATGACTTTTCAGATACAACACAAAAGGCACAATTCATGAAAGAAATGATTGTTAAACTGAACTTCATTAAAATTAAAAACTTCTGTTCTGTTACAGATACCATCAAAAACATGAGACATAAGCCACGGCTGGGAGAAAAATCTTTGCAAAAAACATCTAATAAAGGATTGTTATCCAAAATATACAAATAATTTTTAAACTCAACAATGAGAAAACCTGTTTAAAAAATTGGCAAAAGGCCTTAACAGATACCTCATGAAAGAAGATAAACAAATGAAAAGTAAGTATATGAAATGATGTTTAACATCTTATATTACATAATTGAAAAGTAACAAAACAATGGAGGGACCAAGATGGCTGAGTAGAAGCATCTGAGGTCCTTGGTTCTCATGGAGAAGAATGAAAATGATGTGTGAATTCAACACTTTCAACTGAAATGTCCAGGTTCTCACAGTGAGACTGACTAGACAGATGGCTCGACCCACTAAGAAAGTATGGTGGGGCGATGGCTACCCAGGATTGGTGTTGGGCCAAAGGAACCCTCACCCCCAGTCAAGGGAAGTGGTGAGGGATTGTGCAGCCCCGCCTGGGAAACCATGTTTCTCCCTTGGATCTTTGCAACCCATGGATCAGGAGAACACTTATGAGCCCACAACATCAGGACCTTGAGTTCAATACACAAAGATGGATGGGGTCTCAGCAGAGCAGTCACTCAGGATCATACAGAGACACAGGAGTTTTCCAATCTCTGGCCCTGGGAATCCTGGCAAGGCAGGAGATCTATTTGTATATTCCCCTAGAAAGGAGTCTGAATCCAGGAAGCCAAACAGCATTGTTCTGTAGACCCCACTTCCAGGGTACCTCACAAGTTAAGACCCACTGGCTTGGAAGTTTAGCAACAAGTGCAACAGACTGAAGACTGTCTGAGATGGACAAGTTCCCAGAGGGAAGGGCAGCCACCATTTGTGCAGTTAGGTTGACTCAATCATTCTAGCCTGCTGGCTCCAGAAAGGCTGGGTGTTACTGGTTGAGGATAGTTGTCCAGGTTCTTGGAGTTTCAGAAAAAGAATTGGACAAAATGCACAAGCAAGACAGCCAAAGCAGAGACTTATTTTAAATAAAAGTTCACTCTACAGGGTGGGAGTGGGCTTGAGCAAGCAACTCAAAAGTGCTAGTTACAGAATTTTCTAGCATTTATATACCCTCTAGAGGTTTTCCATTGGTTCATCTAGTAGCCCAGGACCAGTTTGATTGACTGAAGAGAAGGCCCACAACCAGTCCGACTGGTTGCAGGAGAGGACTATTCAGAGGTAATTTTATTTTCCAACTGCCATGCAGCAACTACCACACAGCAAAAGGAGGGGTTGCAACTGCTATGCAGCAACTACCATACAGAGAAAAGAGGGATTGGAAAGGGAGTAGCCTCTGATATCTAGTCAACATGAGTTGGCCTTAGGTTCCCTCCCTCCAGATCCTGTTCCCCTGCCTCACAGGTAGCCCATATGAGGAAGAATGTCCAACACAGCACAGCTGCTCTGTCCTAGCTTGGCTAGACTGCTTTTCCAAGCAGGATCCCGGTCCATCCCTCCTTACTGGGCAAGGCTTCCCTTTGGGAATTTCAGCGACTCCAGCCAGGATTATACAGACAGCCCTCTGATCTCTTCCTGGGAGGGAGCCCACAGTGGGAGAGGCAGCTGACATTTCTGCCATTCAGTCAACTCAGTTTTTCCAGTCTGCTGGCTCTGTAGAGTCTAGGCAGTCTGGACAAAGAAGGATTCTCCCCCAGTGCAGCACACCTGCTCTACCAAAAAGAAGCCAGATTGCTTCTTTAAGTGGGTTTCTGACTCCGTTCCTCCAGACTGAGTAAGACGTCTCAACAGGGATCTCCAGACTCCCCCTACAGGACAGACCAGGCTGGCAACAGGTCAGTACCCCCTCAGAGGAAGGAGCAGGCTACTATTTTTGTTGTTCTTTAGCTTCTACTGGTGATACCTCCATGTAAGGGAAAAACTGAAGCAACTAGGATCTGGAACAATCCTCCAGCAAACCACAGTTACCCTACAGAAAACATGGAATACTATGCAGCCATAAAAAGGAATGAGATCATGCCCTTTGCAGGCACATGGATGGAGCTGGAAGCCATTATCCTCAGCAAACAAACACAGGAACAGAGAACCAAACTCTACATGTTCTCACTTATATGTGGGAGCTGAATGATGAGAACACATGGACACGGGGCGGGGGTAACAATACATACTTTGGCCTGTTGTTTGTGGGGTAGCAGGAGGGAGAAACACCAGGAATGCCAGCTAATGGATGCTGGACTTAATATCATGGTGATAGTTTGATCCATGCAGCAAACCACTGTGGCACACATTTAGTATGTAACAAACCTACACATCCTGAACATGTATCCCAGAACTTAAAATAAAAGTTGAAGGGAAAAAACAGAAATAAAATTAATAAAATGCACAACTATTAGAATGGCTAAATCCAAAACCAGCATCAAATGCTGGTGAGGATATGAAGCAACAGGAATGCTCATTCATTGCTGCTGGGAATGTAAAAATGGCACTGTTACATTGTAAGACAGTTTGGTGATTTTTTACAAAGCTAAACATGGTCTTATTATATGATACAGCAATCATGCTCCTAAGCATTTACCCAAATGTGTTAAAAATTTATACTCACAGGCCGGGCGTGGTGGCTCACACCTGTAATCCCAGCACTTTGGGAGGCCGAGGCAGGCAGATCACGAGGTCAGGAGATCGAGACCATCTCGATCTATTATTTCATATAGCTTTATATGTTAAAACGATAACTTATAGGACAATGCAAAATACATAAGAAAAATTATCAACAACTATAATTAGACATTTTTATATACTCCTACTAACAAGTGAATAGATTGAGCAATATAAACTAAGAAAAAATTATTGGAAAGGTCAAAAATCTAAATTGACAAGTTTGACTATCAACTTTTCACACAACAAACACAGAGTGCATATGCTGTTTGAACCTACACAAAACATCCCCAAAATAGACTATATACTAGGCCAAAAAAGTAGGGCTCATGTACACAATATTTATGTCCTGTAGCAAAAGTTCAACAGGAAGCAAAAGTTAATTTAAAAATTATAAAATGAATAATTAAAATGTGATGCCTGAAAATAAGAAATAACAGCCTTACATTTTTAACTAAAAAAATTTCCTAGTTACAAGATACTTAGCACTTAAGGACAATTAAAATATTAACTGCTAAATTTGGGGGGGATATATTTAAGTCACTAGTTACAGAGGATTTTGTAATTCTGTGTATTTATCTATAAGAATACAAAAAATACTGAAAATAAATGAACAAGAATGGTGAAATCAAAAAAGTAAATCTAAGAAAGGGAGAAGAAAGTAGTAAAATAAGGGCAAGAATGTGCAGGGAATGACAATAAATGTAGATATGATCAAAAACAAAGCTGAATTATTGCAAAGATGCATGTATTAGTCCATTCTCATGCTGTGATGAAGAAATACCAGAGACTGCATAATATGAAGAAGCAAACATGTCCTTCTTCACATGGCAGCAGGAGAGAGAAGAATGAGAGAGAAGGTGGGGAAAGCTCCTTATAAAACCAGCAGGTCTTGTGAAAGATCACTCACTATCATGACAACATAATGAGGGTGACCAACCCAATGATTCAATTACCTCCCACCTGTTCCTCCCACTACACGTGGGATTATGGGAACTATAATTCAAGATGAGATTTTGTTGGGGACACAGCCAAACCATATCATTCCACCCATGGCTCCCCCTAAATCTCATACCTTCACATTTCAAAACACAATCATGCCTTTCCAACAGTCCCTCAAAGTCTCAGTTCATTCTAGCATTAACCCAAAAGTCCAAGTCCAAAAGTCACATTTGAGACAAGGCAATTTTTTTTCCACCTATGAGCCTATAAAATAAGTAGTAAGTTAGTTACTTCCTCTATACAATGAGGGTACAGGCACTGGGTAAATACAGCCATTTTAAATGTGAGAAATTGACCAAAACAAAGAAGCTACAGGCCCCATGCAAGTATGAAACCTAGCAGGGCAGTCAAATCTTAAAATTCTGAAATGATCTCCTTTAACTCCATGTCTCACATATCCAGGTCACACTGATGCAAGAGGTGGGCTCCCACAGCCTTGGGAAGCTCTGCCTCTGTGGCTTTGCAGGGTACAGTCCTGCTCCCAGCTTCTTTCATAGGCTGGTGTTATGTGCAGCTTTTCCAGGCACACAATGCAAGTTATTGGTGGATCCACCATTCTGGAGTCTGGAGGCAGTGGCCCTCTTCTCACAGCTCTGCTAGGCAGTGCCCCAGTGTGGACTCTGTATGGGGGCTCTGACCCCAGATTTCTTTTTGGCACTGCCCTAGCAGAGGTTCTCTATGAGTGCTCTACCCCTGCAGCAAACTTCTGCCTGGACATCCAGGCATTTCCATATAGCCTCTGAAATCTAGATGAAGGTTCCCAAGCCTCAATTCTTGACTTCTGTTCACCTGCAGGCCCAAAATCGCACGTAAGATGCCAAGGCTTGGGGCTTGCACACTCTGAGGCAACTGACTGAGATGTATGTTGGCCCCTTTTAGCCATGGCTGGAGCCAAAGCAACTGGGGCACAGGGCACCAAGTTCCTAGGCTGCATAGAGCAGGAGGGCTCTGGTCCCAACCCATGAAACCATTTTTCCCTTCTAAGCCTCTGACTGGTGATGAAAGAGGCTTCTGTGAAGGTCACCGACATGCCCTGGAGACATTTTCCCCATTTTCTTGGTGATTAACATTCAGTTCCTCATTACTTAGGCAAGTTTCTGCAGCCAGCATGAATTTCTCTCCAGAAAATAGGATTTTCTTTTCTATTATATTATCAGGCTGCAAATTTTCCAAATTGATGTTCTGCTTCCTCTTGAACGCTTTGCTGCTTAGAAATTTCTTTTGCCAGATACCCTAAGTCATCTTCCTCAAATTCAAAGTTCTACAAATCTCTAGGGCAGGGGCAAAATGCCACCAGTCTCTTTGCATAGCAAGAGTCACCCTTACTCCAGTTCCCAACAAGTTTCTCATCTCCATCTGAGACCACCTCAGCCTAGACTTTATTGTCTATATCACCATCAGCATTTTGGTCAAAGCCATTCAACAGGTGTCTAGGAAGTTCCAAACTTTCCCATATTTTTTTATCTCCTTCTGAGCCTTCCAAACTGTTCTAACCTCCACCTGTTACCCAGTTCAAAGGTCACTTTTACATTTTGGGGTATCTTTACAGCAGCACCACACTCTCTGTGGTAGCAATTTACTGTATTAGTCCATTCTCATGCTGCTATGAAGAAATACCGGAAACTGGGTAATGTGTAAAGGAAAGAGGTTTAATTGACTCACAGTTCTGCATGTCTGGGGAGGCCTCAGGAAACTTACAACCATGGCAGAAAGGTATGCAAACACATTCTTCTTCACCTGGCACAGGAGAGAGAATAATGAAAGTGAAGCAAGGGGAAAGCCCCTTATAAAACCATCAAATCTCATGAGAACCCAATCACTATCACAAGAATAGCATGAGGAAACTGCACTCATGGTTCAATTACCTCCCACTGGGTCCCTCCCATGACACACGGGGATTATGGAAACTATAATTCAACATGAGATTTTGGTGGGGACACAACCAAACCTATCAATACACAATCTAGATATAGATATAGATATAAATAGAGATATAGATATAGATATAGATAATAAAAATCAAATAGCAAATCAAATAGACAAAACAATTTATACTCATTGGGGTAGAAACTAGAAACAAAGCAGACAAGAGTTGTAAGATATTCTTATGAACATATCAATCTGGATGAAATCTAGAAAAAATAAACTTGTTTTTTATTAAGAGTAATAAGAAATCAAAATTTCCCTAATGTACAAATTTTATGCTCTGACTCAACAAAAATTATTCTCGGACACATCAATTCCAAGATGAGGCTTCAGAATTTACTTGTGTACTTTTATATGTAAAATATGTTTTGATTTTCATAAGAGAAATGGGGAAAATTAAAATGTATTATCTAAAATGAGGGTTGAGCCACTTGGACTCATTTTACCATGTGTTTCCTGAAGATAGGGACCATAATTTGTACATCTTTGTGGCTCTGGTGTCTAGCTTAGTAAAATCTGGCACACAGGGATACTAAACAGATAGTTATTAAATGAATAAATGAATGCAGTAAAGTCACATGGATGGATGGATAGATGGTTGGGCAGATGGATACCATTTATAAATATAACATTACATGATTAGGAAAAATGTCTGCTTTTTACTTAAACATATCTATTCAAATAAGATGTTAATGCTCCTATGCGATGAAGTTTTCTACATTTAAGTAAATGAATAGATTATAAACTGTTACAAGTGTGTGCTGTCAATTTAGGGAATCAACCTGATGTTTAGGCATATCCCCCCTCTTCCCCTAGCTGGGCTCTTATTTTATTATTTTCTTCTTCCTTTCTTAGATTTGCTTTTTTTTAATTTTCACCATTCTTGCTTATTTATGTTCAATATTTTTTGCTTTCTTACAGATAAGTATACAGAAAAATTTTTTAAATCCCCTCTCAGTATTTCCTTAACCAGATCCCCAAACTTTAACATTTAGTACTTTCATTGTCCTTAAGTGCCAAGGACTATGTGTTGGTTAAGTGATAGCTCTTATCCAACTTATAGGTACTGGACTAGCTGTTAGCGATTTTTGGATAGGACCCTTGTAGGAAGTTAATACTTGCCTTTCCAGGTTCAGAATTGTGAGAGAGATCGAGACAGAGAGATCAAGAGAAGATGCATATCAACAGTGAAACATTGGAGATCCTAATGCCATCATTATTACAATTAACTCTTATTGGAGACACAGCTTTGACTATTTGGTCAGATGGCTTGCTAATGTATTTTCTCAAATTACACAGATTTACTCAATGGAATATTGTATATTTGGGAATCTCTAGGTTTCCCCACAGAAACAGGTCTTGCTCCACTGAGCCTCCCACACAGTGAGTAGGAGCACAGGGTACCTTTTCTGCAGGTAATTATTCGCAGAAAAAAGGAGGAAAAAGCTAAGTTAAGTATATACATACATTTTTTTCAGACTTGCCACAGAAAGGTATGAAATGCAGAGAGTCAGAGGTAGTACCCAATGCCTGATAAAAGTCACTTCGGAGAGAAATAAAGTCTAGAGGGAAGGAGGTTCACACTTACTTGTGAAATAATATTCAAAGCATTTTGATTTCCTATCATAAATATTAAATTTAAGATTATTACGTCTTCTACAACGAGGCATTAATCTATATTTCCAGATAAACAACAATTAAAAAATAGAAATAAAGGTCAGATTAAATCGTATTCTTAGCTATCCAGTTCCTTCAAAAACCAGTCATCTGAAACAGAAACTATCTATAATCAGAAAAATTGTGGATGGCTAGAGAGCAAAAGTATACTGCATTAATCCAGCAATTAAATTAATTGAGTCCTGAATATGTCAGATTGCTTGCTTTGCCAAAAGCAAGTCTCTGTCTTAATCAGGAACATAATTTAGTCAGGTGTCTGGGTGAGAATGGGTAATGATTTTATGCAAAGTAAGTGAAATTTAGCAAGATTGGCTCAGGCTCAGATAAAATATTTTTTTTCCTGTCTATTGTTAGGTCTTTTTCTTAAAAGAGGTAAAATAATAAAATATATCAATGGAATTTACATCTTTCAAAGTACTTTTTTTACATATTCTATCCTCAGGTACTTATATAACGTAAATAGAGTGGTTGTTATTTTCAGCATTTTATAAAGATTTTGAAATAATATAAACCTAGCTGAGATGTGGCCTTTGGGGAACGTCACTTCACTTTAGCTTCCCGAACTCTTAAATTAAATTAAACATAGCTACCATTATGTAATTGACATGAGAATTCAAAGAGATTTAAAAACATTGCATCTATTCTTAGTATGAAAATTGCTCAGCAATGGAGCAAGATACTACGGTATGGTATAAACAAAGTCTGGACTAGGAGCCAAAGTCCCAAGTTCACACCCTAGCTCTTTTCCTTTCTGAAGATGTCACTTTAGGAAATTCACTTAATTTGCCTGGCCAAATGCATAATCATAAAATGCATTTGGTTACTTCGATAACAGTGGTAGAAAAAAATGTCTTTCATTATGGTATTCTATGGTTATAAGCTAAAACAATATTCACTACAATCTAAGACATCTTATTTTCATTTTTTTGTCATTTTCTTAAAATCATGGTGCTTCCTTTATGATTATTTGCTGTTCTTAATCTATTTTTTCATTGTATGTCATATATGTCCAGAGTAGAATTCTAGAATTTTGTAAAGGAAGATCTCACCTTCCAAGGAGTGAAAATTATGGTGGGCACTTGAAGACTTCACAAAGAGCAAAAGTAAGAATTAGTTAAAGCTGGCCCCTTGGATGTTCCCACCTGGATATATTTGGATAAAATAAAGTTTATTCATTCATCAGATGTAGAATGGATCCTAACTTGAAAACCCTTCAGCCACACAAATTGAGGAAGAAGATTTTGGTGGTTCACGAAACTGGGTTAAGAAATTCGTTTAACAGGTTGTATTTCAAATTCTGGATCTAGAAGTACAGAATCCACCACCTGCACAATATCTAATTAAAATTAACAAAACTTATGCAAGTATTCTGACTGCAAATGATGCTTTAGTAGATCAGACGTCTGAGGAGTTGTATTAATCTTTTTTCATGCTGCTGATAAAGACATATCCAAGATAGGGAAGAAAAAGAGGTTTAATGGACTTACAGTTCCACATGGCTGGGGAGACCTGACAATCATGGTGGAAGGCAAGGAGGAGCAAGTCACATTTTACATGGATGGTGACAGCCAAGAGAGAGCTTATGCAGGGAAACTCCCATTTTTAAAACCATCAGATCTCCTGAGATGTATTCACTATTATGAGAACAGCATGGGAAAGATGCGTTCCCTTGATTCAGTTATCTCTCACTGGGTCCCTCTCACAACATGTGGGAATCATGGAAGCTACAAGATGAGATTTGGGTGGGGACACCGAGCCAAACCACATCAGGAGTCAACCAGAGTTTATCCATGCATACCTGCCTCACTTGTAGGCAACCTCAGCAATAAAAATATAAACCAAGATCATAGAAGTAAAACATGAAATTCTCTAATAATGCAAATATCTATGACCTAAAATGCATAGACCAATGCCTTTACATCTGGATAGCACTTTTTGGAAAGCTTTTACTTAAGGCCTACACTCTGTATTTTAAACCCAAAATTACCAAATGTGGTTATCTAAAATTCAAGATTAGAAATGGAGTAACTAAACAAAAGCACAAAGGAACTGTGAAAACCAGGTATACTGATTAGGTGCCATAAAATAACCAAGAGAGAGAAGAAAGAGTTTTGATTAAGTATATGAGTTATAAAAGCGTAACAGTCTGTTGCCATTTGTGTAAAGCTAATCAGCCTCTGTCTCAGTGTTAAATAGTCTGAGAGATAATCTTTGTAATAAATATGGACCTGAATAATCATTGAATTTTAAATTATGATTATTATACTCTGTCCCAAAGTCCCTTAAAATATCTATATGAAATTTCAAACTCTACTTAAATTTTTGTAATGTAGAACCTAAAAACAAATAATACCTTTTATGGGAAGAGGTTTCCCTTAAGTGAAATGCTTCATTTCAATGTAAGTTCAGAGAAGTAAGCCATTATTTCACTCTAGACTTGACTAAACAATCAACCTTTTCAATTCTACAAAATTAACCATCAGAATTTTAAATGCATTGAATTCCATGTTGCCTTAAGACAAATAAACATTTGCTTTACTTGTCTGATTAATTGTCTGTCTTCACCACAAGCAGGATGGCAATTTTTGTCTCCATTGTTTACTGTTTTATCCACAAGACCTAAGTTTCTAAATTCATGGTGGCACATAGTAAGTGTATAATAATTTTTTCTTTTGGTTTCTCATTCCTGAACACAAGAAAAGCATAAAAGACAGATCTTGTGATATCTATCTAACACTTTATTAACTCCACAACATCTCTGTTTAAGCCTCTATTTTTAATTCACTCATAGCAAACTTCTTCAATTAGCAATCCATTTTGTTAAAAACTAATAAAATATTAATAACTAATGACTAATAATATAAATAGAACAAATAGTAATGCAACTAATTCTGATGGGTTTTCTAAAATGTTAAATAAAATCAAATATTTCTCTGTATATATATATATATGGTAACTTTGTTTAAATTTAAATAGAACAAATAGTAATACAACTAATTCTGATGAGTTTTCTAAAATGTTAAATAAAATCAATTATTTCTCTGTGTATATATATGTATGTGTATATATATGTGTGTATATGTGTATGGTAACTTTGTTTAAATTTATTTTTTTCTTTGTCTTGTTTTGTCTTTCTTCCCCCTTAACATTTAAAAAATTAACTAGCTTTTCTCACTCTATAGCTAAATAAAGCAATAAAGTAATAGATTGATAGGTATGATCTTAAACCTACTGACTGTACATGAGTTTCTTTATACAAAACACATGTGCATACAAACACTCTACATGAATTATATATAATAATTTTGTGCTACTTTATAAGAAACTAAAAAGGTGCAGTAGTCGATGAATTTATGTTATTTGTCAAAAATTATATGGTAACTTTTATTAGGAGCATTAGGAAACTAATACGGAAATGTTGTGGAAATTAAGTAAGATAACTGATAGATAACTTGGCATATAAAAGAGAATGAATAAGTAACAAATAGTATTTTAACTATGCTTTATTTTCTTTGGCTACTAGAACATTATTAAATCAACTGCTTTTTTTTTTTTTTTTTTTTGACTACAGTTCTGTAGGATAGAAGTCTGACGTGGATATCGCTGAAGTAAAATCAAGATGTTCTCAGGGCTACATTCCTTCTGGAAGCTCTAAGGGCAACTCTGTTTTCCTGTGCTTGCCAATTTCTAGAAGTTACCAACAATTCCTGGCTTGTGGTCCCCTTCTTGCATCATCAAAACTTGCAACTTTGCATTTCTTGGACCATTTTTCTGCAGTTCATTTCCTTCTGACTCTCTCATGCTGCCTTCTTATGAATCATTATGAAAACAAATCTTTCTTTGTAAGTTCATTTTGCTCTACGGCCCTTGTGACTACATTGGGCCCAACTGTAAAATCGAGGCTACTCCCCTCATTTTAACATCAGCTGATTAGCAAACGTAATTCAATTTGCTACCTTATAATTCATCTTTGCCATGTAACCTAACATACAGATTCTGGGAGAATAGGACATGGATATCTTTGAGGGTCATTACATCACCTACTACAACCCCTCTGAGGTGTGTACAATTATCCCAATTTGCAGTGAGACTGTATTTTAGCATATTGCTTCAGGATAAGGCACTAGGTATTTAGTTTCTTGGTGCTCTTATGATTCAGCATTGTGCACACTGAAAGTATACCATAAATATTAACTCACAAAAGGTAGTTATAGTTGTTTAAGATATCAAAAAAAGAAGTACACGTGTCAGTTCACACTTTGGCCACAATCAAAGCCTATTTTACTGTCAGATACGAACACTATTCATTATAATTAAACTACTATTCTTTGAAAAGAGGTACAAGACCAAACCATTAGTCCCATCAGTCTTGGCAGGTATCACATTCTCACTAGGGAAGTCTGAAGTCCACTCTCACGTATCATTTTAATATTTATCATGGAAAGAATATGAAAGTTAGAATTGAATGGTCTAGGCTTAAAACATCTATCCCTTGCTAGAAAGGCAGCTTTGGACAAGTGATGTATGGTAACCTCATTAATGCAGTGGAGGTAACAATTCCTTCCTTGTAGCAATTTTGTGACTAAGAAGATATTATGGATATAAAGCACCCACCACAAAGATTGACAGGTGGTAATTACCTACCTACACTTTTAACTTTACTTATTAGATGCATCTTGACCAGTACCTTTAGATTTGTGGATTTTCTGTTTATTACCCATGTGTCCTAGAATAAGCCACATTACCACTTCGATTTTCAGTTTCCTTGTCTGTAAAACAGGACCTTAAAAAAATTGATCCGTCTTGAGAATTAAATAAAATCCTGAATGTGAAAGGACTTGTAAACTGTTAAAAGCCAGAATTCATAAGTTATTTTGGCACAATTTACTGGTTTAAAGTTCAGGAATTCTTAAATTTTAAATGGTTATCGGTGTTCCATATATCAGAATACCAAGGGTCAATAAGCTGTCTCATTTTCAATTCTGACATTGCAGAACTATTAAAGCAAAACCTAAGAAACGTTTCCAAGCCAAAATTCAGAAGTTTTTCCCCAGGCTTCTAACACCAATTGTCCTCCTATGTAATACACTCTAACCAAAAAAAAAAAAAAAAAATTCTAGGAACTGTTCTCCGAGCACATGTCTGCAATTTTAAACAGACTCACGCTGCCATCTGCTCCTTCTGATAAGAGACTCATCTGTCTGCTAAGAAGGTAGGGAAAAGGCTCACTAAGAAAGAATAATGCAACTCTGCAACCTCTACAGCCTCGCTGGGTGGCTCATGGACATGCACCAACTAATTAGGGGTCAAACCAACATTTTTAGGATGTATTTGGATAGGATTTGAATTCACTGTGACTGCACTCTAAACAGCACTACATTCAGCTACTGGTGTAATTTGGACAATGAGTCCAGCATCTGCTACCTTTCAGCAGCAGGGCATAATGAGAGAAGTGTGATTAAGGGAATTCACCTATCTCAATGGTTTTTATGATTTTAGAAAGCTGAAATGAGAGTTGTTCTCACATAGACAAGGGAATATGTGTATGTATATTTGTGTGTATGATGTAAGAATAACTGTAACAGGGTAGCTTTCTCATATTAAGAAATACTCTAAAATTAAATGCATTTGAAACAATACAAATATATAGTCTTATTCAACTTAAAAAATCCAGCAGGACTTTAATTATTAACAAGGCTATTAAACTATATAACCTATACAATTTATATTATGTCAACAGTGGTTTCATTGTTAGAAAGCAAATTGAAACCATATATATTTACCCAAATATATATGCCTATATATGCACAGAAAATTCCTGGGGGTATATGCATAAAAATGTTATTAACACATACATCTGGAAATTGGAATAAAATTTTGTTTGTTGGGAAAGATTGGACAGGAGAAATTTTAACTTTCTCTTTTTACAAATTACCTTCCTGTACACTGATTATTTTAAAATCTTTAAACTATATTACTTTATACAATTAAAGAACACTCACCTAATCAACAAAAGAGAATTGGAGATTAAATTCTAATTTGATTTAATCAATCTAATTTTAAAGTAATTTTGAAGTTGGAATCAGGAAACCAAGCTAATTCTCTCTCTTCTTTTGACAGTACTACAATTGATATTGAGTTAGTTCAACTAAATAATCTTCCTTTCTCATCAATGAAATTGGAACAATATAATCAGATCTAGTCCACTTTTCAGAAATGTATTATAGCTAAAAGTAAATTAACTATGGTATACTGTATTATGAATGTTATTATACCAATAAACTGTGGTCATAAATCTAGCTCCCAAGTGACTGAGGCAATTATGTATATATTCAGATGAAATTGTCTACTTGCCTGAATAATTCAGATAATGCTAGCAACTAAACCAGCTATTCATTCAAAATACAAAAATAATCGTTTTAAATGAATGATATATGCTGACATTATTTATACTTTATAATAACTATTTCATAAGATTTTAGGACAAAACATACCTGATGTTTGATTTTATTATTATTCAAAATTTCACATTTGACATTTATTCTACTTGGCACTCTTTTTTAACTCATTGGAAAAGACTAACAAAGAGAAAGGATAAGAATACACACTAGGCCCTTGACTTTTATCCATATTTTAGTCTGTTTTTTACCCTTAGGAGAAAAAAATCCTAATTCTTAATTTGTCTTTGTGCAAGTGTTCCAACATGGCCTTCCAGATTAATGGGAAAGTGGTCTATAAACTTCAGAGTTTCAGAAAAGGATACAGTTTCCCATTGATATGGTTTGGCTCTGTGTCCCCACCCAAATGTCATCTTGAATTGTAATCCCCACCAAGTCCCTCCACTTGTCAAAGGAGGGACTTGGTGGGAGGTGATTGGATTATGGGGGCGGTTTCCCACATGCTGTTCTTGTGGTAGTGAGTTCTCATGAGATCTGATGGGTTGTTTGTTTGTTTTGAGATGGAGATTGACTCTTGTTGCCCAGGCTAGAGTGCAGTGGTGTGATCTCAGCTCACTGTAACCTCTGCCTCCCAGGTTCAAGCAATTCTCCTGCCTCAGCCTCCTGAGTACCTGGGATTACAGGCACCCGCCACCACGCCCAGCTAATTTTTTGTATTTTTAGTAGAGATGGGGTTTCACCATTTTGGCCTGGCTGGTCTCGAACTCCTGACCTCAAGTGATCTGCCCACCTCATGCTCCCAAAGTGCTGGGATTACTGGTGTGAACCTGCCAAGATCTGATGGTTGAAAACTGTGTGGCTTCCTTCCTGCTCTCTTTCTCCTGCCACCTTGTGAAAAAGGTGCTTGCTTCTCCTTCACCTTCTGCTATGATTTTAAGTTTCCCGAGGCCTCCCCAGCCATGCAGAACTGCCAGCCAATTAAACCTCTTTTCTTTAAAAATTACCCAGTCTCAGGGAATATCTTTACAGCAGTGTGAGAATGAACTCATACACCCATTTTGTCCTTTTCTTCCCCTTTAATTTTATTATCCAGCTAATTTTCAGGCTGTCATGGGAATAAAAAAGGGCACAAATGAATAAATGAATAAATCAAAGAATCCACCAATCCATGAAGCTTTGGCTTCATGGCTTCAGCTACAGAGAAAAAAAGAAAAGAGATATCTATTTGTTTCAAGGTAGAGAAAGATACGGAGTAAATGTGGCTAACAGAGACAATTCTTATGAATTTTGTAGGGTCTATGATCATCTGGGGTTTTGTGAAAACTTAAATCCTATTCATCATATAATAAGTATGCTTCTGCTGAAGCAAGTGGTAGATGTACATACACACACACACCCCCACACCCATGCATACACATATTTTAAAATCTTAAATTTCTATATTATAGTAGATGTATTATAAAGATAAAAGAGAGTCATAATATTGCTAGCTGATTGTATGTATAGTATAGCTGGATTGTTCTATGCTTTGGCGAAAATGTCAAAATGGAATAATGGAAACAATAATAGCAAAAATGTCCCATGCAGGGGAAAGGGTTCCTCTTCTTTGCACGGGCTTTTATTTTTTTCCAGCCAATGACAATCTAATAACAAGCTAATAGCTAACATATTTCTAATACCTCTCCCCAAACAAGGTCACAGAATTTTGTAGCTATTATTTCATAAATCTCCAGATTGCTGTGAGCTTTGAAGAAAATACGTATTGTTATATTCACTTTGTTTACCAGAATCAAGACACAAAGAAGGAAAATATATATTCCAAGAAAAACAGCAAGATGACTAGAGGGCTTAAACTTCATCTCACAGAGTCTGTGATTTTGTTTGTTAGTTTAGGATTTATTTTCATATGATATCCAGATAGTTCCCGAAATTTGTAGAACGATAGCATCAGTATTACCTGGGAATCTATTAGAAATTAAGAGTGAACCAGACCTGCTGAATTATCACCTGCATTTTACCAAAATATCCAAATGACTTGTATGTTCACTGAAGTTTGGGAAGTAAGGAACTATTATATATAAAAGGCCTAACAACGTTTTAAAAAATTCTCCTTACACATATGTGTAGCAGACACAGAGTTGTTATTTACCTAATTAAGTTCTCTTTTTTCTAAGCACTTGGAGAGATTACCTTCTCTCTTGTAGTTAGGCGTGCCTATGTGATAGATTTTGGCCATTTATAATGGGCGCCAGTGATAAAGGCTCCCGTTAGTCTTAGCTCACATGACCCTGTGCTCTATATCTCTCTCATTCTTATCTCAATGTACAGAGTGACTGGGGAAGTAAGGCACTAAAGTTAGCAGAGCCTCCACCAGCCTGGATCCCTAAACAACCGCGTGGAGTAGAGACCCTTTCCATACCTACCTCCAGAAGCCTTGGACTATGTGTGAGTGAGAATAAAAATTACCTTGTATTGGCTGGGCGCGGCAGCTCACGCCTGTAATCCCAGCACTTAGGAGGCCGCGGTGAGTGGGTCATGAGGTCAGGAGATGGAGACCATCCTGGCTAACACGGTGAAACCCCGTCTCTACTAAAAATACAAAAAATTAGCCCGGCGTTGTGGCGGGCGACTGTAGTCCCAGCTACCCCTGAGGCTGAGGCAGGAGAATGGCGGGAACCCGGGAGGCGGAGTTTGCAGTGAGCCGGGATGCGGCCACTGAACTCCAGCCTCCGCGACAGAGCTAGACTCCGTCTCAAAAAAAAAAAAAAAATTTCTTTGTATTAATTAAGCCATACAATTTCAGAATTGATCTGTTATAGAAGCCAGTATTACACATTTTAGGGGCAATCCTTAAATTTTAAAAACAGTAACTTGAACTGTGGCACTGTTAAAAGAGCGCTGGATAAATAATATTAGACTAGCTTTGGTCCTTTCGTCTGAATGAATGCAGGCCTCGTAATTCCTTTGGACTCTTTTCCTGTCATGTTTCTCTTTCTTCGTGATTTTCTGTCATCTACCCTTAAACTATATTATTTATAGCCTCTTAAATTCTAGAATTCTTTATTCTCTCATTATTTTCATTTTGAAAGTCAGAGAAAATTTAGAGACAAATCACTTGTTATGCTATCAGTTTTGTAGATGTACAATGAATGACCCCTGGCCTATGTTATTACTTATGAATAGCACTGGAGAAACTATGGCAATTTATAAGCATATTAGCATGTGTTACTTATTGTTCTTTTACAGAATGAGTTTAATAATTCATGTATCTTTTCAGAATATTTGTTTAAACATTCTTACTTATAACACTCCTTGTTATAAGTAAGACTTTCCACTTGTGGAAAAATTAGAAATCCACACTGGTAGAAAAATTACCTTTTTTGATTGACAGATTTTTAATAAACGATTTATAATTAGCTCTCCGATTTCCTGTTACTACTAGTTTTTAAACAGATCACACTTACAGACATAGTTACAAATGCTGTTTCTATATCTGAAAGAACTCTGCATTCACATGGAGAAAATGATCTGAAATGGAGGATCATTGCAAACCTTTTACAAATATTTTTCTGTAGAATAAAACCATCAAGCCAGCACTGGCTGATTGTGTACTAGACAGCTCAAGTCATTTGCCAGCCATTCACTAATAATGACATTTTTTTTTCAGATGTGAAGACTTTAGTGCAAAGAAGAGAAATGAGGTACTAACAGAAAAACGTTTCAGAGTTTTCCCCAAAAATTAGGGTTTTTTGAGGAAAAGAGTAAAATTGAATGTTAGATTATTTCTTTTATCATTTTTACTTACAAAATATATACATAATAAAACATAAAGCAACCAGTATATTATTAACAGCCATAACTAGTATAAAGAGATTTATTTATACTATTTAAGCTAAATTAAGACTAATATAAAAATGAGTATTTTGAAGAGTTTGAGGTGAAGTTTTTTAATACTATGGATTAAAAATGTTTAAAATTAAAAATGCCCCATGTTTTCTGTATATACATTTTTAATGTAAACTTAATCCCTGTTCCAAGCTTCTAAGCCCATGCTTACTTTGAGTTTCTTCATTCCACAGTCATTAAAAACTTATAAAAATAATAGAAACATAAAACAATAAATAAATTTTACATGGAGGTTACTTGGAAATACTAGAAATACTGTTGGTCAATCATTATGGACTATTTCTCAAAAAGTTTTATCCTGGTTCATTTATTGGTCTACAAGGGCTAGGAACTCCAAAGATCAGATCGTACTGTAAAAAAAAATTCTTAATCATGATCACCCATTTTAGATATTTGTTATCAAAATAAATTTACTGAATATATTGGGGTTCCACAGTATAAGTTATTTTGGGTTAAGTTTGAAACTGTGGGGGCTTTTTGTGTTTTTCTATTACGTAGAGGTTTATTTCTATATGAAGATGTGGCAGAAAATGTACTGGGATTTATTTTTTAAATAATCTTCAAAAAAAATTTAAGGACTATTATTTTCATCATATTTAAGTGCTCCATTTGTGTCTTTTATTTATCCTGCTCCATCTTATACCTTAGGATATTTAAACACATTATATAACCATCCAGCTTCTTTTTCTTCTTCCTTTCAGTACGCCTTTCAAAGTTTTTAAAAAACTCAGACACAAGTCAAGCCATCCCTGTCAGATACCAAACCCAGAATCTGCTGCTTCTTCAGAGCCTTTGACAGTTCTCCCTGGCAATCCACTGCTTTTGCTTGGCTTTCCATGATTCTGAGTACCTCCTGCTCATGGTCTCTCTGGATAATCTGGCCTGTGCAGACTTTTTTCTAGCATCTCACATCCACCCTCACCCTACACTGCTGCCCTACCTCCTTCAGCAGTGATTTTTAAAGTTTTTATTCATGAGAACTTTGTGACCCTTCCACTAGAAAACTGAAAATTTTTTACAAACATACAATTCTACTTACAATATTATTAATAAAAAGTCCACAGACTTCTTAAGGTCTTTACATTGACCTCTAGTTAAAAATCTCCATTTTAAATGGTTTGACATGATTGTTTAATTAAGTTTTGCTTTTTAACTTTCTCCCTTAATTGAAATAAACACTTGCTGCACTGCTTGCCCTTCTGCAACTCATCTGCTCAAATAATTGAGTGGGACTTGGAGCATGGCACCCAAAGATGAAACAGTTTTGAGAATCATTTCCACCTCCAAACTCCATAAAAAATAGCCGCACCGTCTACTCAAAGCCAACTACTCAAAGCCCACCTCTCCAGAAAACTGAACAGACAGATCTTCTCTTCTGTTGGAACCTTTTGCTTTTCCTCACTCAGCTTATCAAAACTATAGCAACTTTTCCAAAGTGCTCTGCAACTTCCTATATCTTTTTGTTCTCTGGTAAATTTTAAGACAGAGAGAAGCAGGGAGAAACAAATAAACATCTTTAAAAGAGCAATGTAATCTGCCTGTGCTGTATTTATCCTTCATTGGTGTTGGAACAAAATGCTCTGCTTGAGAGGAAATGTAAGAAACCTTATTCAGGGTTTTGGAACTTTTAAACCAAATAGTGCTGCCACAGATATTGATGGCCTCCCATTGAAGACTTGACTCTGTGGTTGCTTTTCTTCTTCAGCAAGACATTGTAAGTAAACCCCTTTGTTCATTCTTAAAACGTGGAGACACATCAGAAAAAAAAATAAAGAGGGAAGTACCATTCCTCTCTTTTCTAGGAAACTAAATAGGGATTTGTGTTTGTAATGTTTGTGGTTTGGCAGATCCATATCCAAAGAAGAAAAATAAGTATTTATGAGTTTCCAGGGGAGAACCATTTGTATTAGGCAATCCAACTCATTTGTCTCAGAGAAAAGCCTTAAAGAATGTAATACATTCTTTTATGATTAAGATCCAAAAAAGAATGGGACTGAGGTCCTCGAAAGAGAATCTTGAAAGAAAAATGGAACAGATCTGAGTCCAGATACAGCCAGACTTCTGAACCCTATCCCAATATGGGTAACAGGCTTTGTTTGTGATCCAGAAGGCCCCAGAGGCAGTAAACTGGGGAAAAAATATTTTGAGATACACCACTTGTTTACACTAGAGAACCCATTCCAAATTGCCCCACCATATAAGGAGGTTTATCAATGTTTCCTGATTTTGTTGTCACCACTCAGTCGTCTTATCACCATGTTAGAATAATTTCAGAAAAGTATTCCATTATGTTTGAAGACGTAGAGAAATAGTCACTACTTAGCCATTTTATGACCATGTTAGTATAATTTCAGAAAACTGTTTCATTATGTTTGAAGACTGGACACATAATGGTTTGAGGGAGATGCCTATGTTTCCAAAATGTGTGGACATAATTTGATAAATTGATAAGTCTTATTCTAGCAATCAAAATAATGAATATATCATTTATATGTACTATATTTTAAGAAATATACTAATGTAATTTCTACTATTATTTCCAATTCAAACAAATATTTTGAATTAGTAATGTGTGTTAGACATTGTGTATGCTATGAGCATGTACTACTTCTAATTCTGACAATAACTTTGAGATAGGTATTATTTTCATTCAAACTGAGGAACTTATGATTCCTAGGGTTAATTAATTTGCCAAGGGTCAAACAGCTATTAAGCTGAAGAGCTGTGGTTTAAATCAGCGTGCATGTGAAATGCTTATTTCTATAGACAGTTAGATGCTTGTATGTCATATTGATTTTTCACCTCCAAGTGAAGCATCTACTCAAGTTGTTAAGATGGGATTATCACTGTTGATAGTTCACACACTTTAAACCTCATCATATTTTATTCTTAGAACTGACCAACTTGAGTAACTGGCTATTTATGTGGTTGTACTTCTCTTGCTCATCCCCGCAGACTGGGTACATGCATATAAGCCAGTTTTATCTCATGTTTAAGAATCAGACTCTTTGTCTTCCCTATTCCTTATAAGGATTTTTTAAAAAGAGACCATGTTATTCTTAGAAAGGTACCATCATATGACTGGAGTTGGGCAATCTCATTGAGCAGAATTATAGTAGGTGGCTTATGGCCATCTCTTGTAAATAGCACTTTCCAAACAGAATCATAAGCCTAAATTCCAAATCCTAAGTCTTTTTAATTGTAAACCAAAAGTAAAATTCTAAACTCCCTGCAGCCCACTGAATGGACTCCCTCTTGGCCAAGTGAACTCCAGAGAAACTTTAAAAACTGAATTTCTGGTGATGATGGGACAGAAGAAAAGACACTCCTAGTTACAACTCCCTCCCTTTAGTGGTTTAGACACAACAACTGACCATGATTAATGTTAAAATACAGAAAAGACTGACAGACTGGACCAAGCCTATATCAGGCAAAGGATAACTCATACCCCTTGCACTGAAAGAATGAACTATGTTCTAATCACCACAAGATATTTTCCCCTTTTTCTGTGTTAAGCAAGCACTGGACTTGAGATAATCAATCTTGAAACAGCTGCATTTGCCAACCAGCAGTTACTGACAAACTGAGACCCCTGTTCCAAAAGTCATAACTATAGCTTCAACTGGACAAGAGACAAATCAGTCTCTTGAAATCACAGGAACTTCCTCCTGAGAAGACCACCAAATACGGACTGGTTATGGCCAGTTTACAGAGGCTGTACGCTTGAGTGCCTCTTTGCCCTGAAAATATCTTTTGACACACAGGGCCTACTAACTGTACTACTAACTGTCATACATTTGAATGTTAATTCTCCACCCCAAGTTAAACATAGAATGCATGTAACATGTAGTTTGCTTACCATTCAGGCACATTACCCCCTTTTCATGAATATTCACAGCTCTTCCTATATCCTGTTGAATATGTACACTAGGCCAAACCATTCAGCTTAAATTCCTATTATCCCTCCCTTCCTTGAAGTGCTTGCTTTCTATATTTAGCCAGAGGCTGTGTTTCCTGACTAAAAGTTGCAATCCCCTTCCTAAGAAATAAAGCCCTCCTTTTAAAATTTTTAAGTTGATATATTTCCAGATTTTTTTAAAATTTTGTTTTGTTTCGTTTTGTGTGACAGGATCTCACTCTGTCACCCAGGCTGGAGTGCAAAGGCTCCATCATAGCTTACTGCAACCTTGAGCTCCTGGGCTCAAGCAATCCTCCTCCTCCCTCAGCAAGTAGCTATGAGTACAGGCACACCCTACCATGCCAACGTAGCCTTTTTTTTTTTTTTTTTGTCATGACAGGGTCTTGCTATGTTGGTCCTGGCCTCAGCTTTCCAAAGCAGTGAGATTACAGGTGTAAGCCACCTTGCCAAGCCTAAATTTCCAGTCTTTAGCCACCCACCCCTTCCACCATTACTCGTGACTGTATCTTTTATCTTGTTAACGTCCATAACCAGTGCATTGCAGAAGTCTTAAACTCTAATATCTTATTATCTCACTACACCTCTAGCCGCACAACTATATCACTCTCTATACACTTGTCCATCAAACTCAGGAACTTCCAGTCTCCAGATTGCCAGGTTTTTATCCAAGTATAATACCCACTTGGCTCTTCATTCTTTTTTCTTTTTTTTTTTTTTTTTTGATATTGGAATCTGTAACTGAGCATTTGAACTAATCTGTCAACAATATACCATATTTTCTTGAAGTTTTACTATTTATTTGAAACTCTTCTGCAAAACTCTCCCCATGGGTCATTTGGATCAACAATAGAATCCCTTTTGTTTTTTGTTTAATTACTGTTCCCAAGTTACTGAATGCTTTTATATAGATTATAACTAAACTGACATTTATATTAGCACCAATAAAATTGCAATATGTTTCAGTTACAATCGTAGGTGGGCCTACTGGTCATTTTACTTATTCTTATTTATCTCATTCTTTCATTCCTTTCAAATATTCCAAAAATTCACCTCTGCACTCAAGCCATTTCAATCTCTACCAACTTCGCTTTCAGCAGACAACCTCAAATCATAATCTTTAGGTTTCTCTTCATTTTAACTTAAAAAATCTACAACTGTTTTGAGTCCCCCAAAACTTAACTGCTGTCAATCAGAGTGCTTACTGATAACATAAACAGTCAATTCACACATAGTTTACATTTTGTGTTATATACCGTATTCTTAAGATAACGTCAGCTAGAGAAAGGAAAATGTTATTAAGAAAATCCCAAGTAAGAGAAAATATATTTACTATTTATTAAGCGGAAATGGATCATCATAAAGGTCTTCATCCTCATCATCTTCATGTTCAGTAGGTTGAGGAAAAGAAGAAAGAGGAGGGGTTGACTTTGTTGTCTCAGGGGTGGCAGAAGTGGAGCAGGTGGAAGGGGAAACAGCAGAGACAGGCACATTCAGTGCATATTTTGTTGAAAAAAACTTCACATGCAAGTGGACCCGTGCAATTCAAACCCATGTTTTAAAGGATCAACTGTATATTGTTGTCATCCTTACCCCTGCTCCTCAGTTGGAAATATAAGCTAGTAATGCAATCTGCCTCATACTCCCATGGTTCATTTACCAGTGCCTTTGATATCAAGACCTCCTATCCTTTTAATTTTTTTTACAACTTTGTTTCATCAGCCCAGTTCCTCCTTCAGTTGTTCCTTCTGCAACCTATAAACACATCCAAATCTCTACTTCATCTTCAAAAATAGCTCTTTTAATCATGTACCCATTTTATGCCCCTGAACAATCTTTTTGCTTTCTCACACAAATGTCTAAAAGATGTGAGCACATGTTTTATTCTCACCTCACTTTCACTCAACTAACTCCAATAATTCAGCTTCTATCACTAACATACTCCCAAAGTAGCACTTTTTAAGGTCACTAAAGATGTCCTGATTCCTACATCCCAGGAACACATTCATCCTAATTCTACTGGATCTTGCTAACTGCACTTGCTACTTGTTCATTTCCTTCTAAGCATTTCTTAACGTCCTTGGCTTCTGTGATTCTCTACTTCTGATTTTCCTTGTACTCTTCCAATAATTTCTATTTTGTCACTTAAAAAATGTATACTCTGCCATCTCTGTAAATGCTTTTTTCTCCTGGGGTTCTGATTACCTGCTCTTGGTATTCCATTTGCTCTTCCTCATCTGTTCCCATGATTTTAACACTAATCTCTATTGGCTACTATTCAATTTCTATATCCACATCCTATCTCTACCCTATCTTTAGACTTATATAATAAAAGAAGTCTTAAATAGTGGTTAAGAGAGAATGTTCTTCAGCCAGATTGCATAGGTTTAAATTCTGACTCCATACTTAACTATGTGATTCTGAGCAAATTACTGTATATCACTGGAACTCTGTTTCCTTACGAATAAAATGAAGATAATGGTAGTATCGGTTCAAATATTTAATGTATTAATATAAGTAAAAAGCTTGGGATAATACCTGAGGCAGTACACTTCTCCTGGTGGTGTTGGACTGACCCACTTTCCTTTCTCACTTGTCCCTAAGAATAACTCTAGAATGTCCTGGGAATGCAAGATCCTGAGATTGGGAAGAACTGGGTGAAACAGCCCAGGCTTTGTTTTATTTCTCTCTTAGAAACAGGGTGTTCTTCAATGCTTTGGCCCAGTAAGTCACATTCCCCTGAGTATATAACCTGGGACCAGCTGCTTCTCATGGCTCCTCAGCCAAGAGGGGCAGCACAGTCAAGACTCCATCTGCCCTGGGCAGCTTTCCTGAGCCCTATGGGACTTGCTCACAGAATGTTAGGATTTGGGTTGTCCCTTGCCAACTGTCTGTAAGCAATAAACCCACTTCATGTAACTTGCTGTATGTGTGGTGGTTCTGTGTCATGGGACTCATCGAAGTTGGTAGCCAGTGCACAATCTGTTTCAAGCCTGGAGCGTTGAAAGGACATGTGTGCTTAGATGCCTCACAGTTATCTCAAATTCTAAATATTCAGAGTTCACACCATCTTCTTTCCATCTCAGCTATCATCTGTCCAATCATGCAAACTGGAAAACTGGGGGCCATTCTTTCTCTCTCAAGAGCACCTCAATTCTAATCAATTTCCAGATTAACCTGCTTTAATCTCACAAATATTTATTGTATATATATTCTCTGCACATTCCTTTTCTATCAGCCTGTTTTTAATTTACAAACTTATCATTTTCTATCTAATCATCAATACAAACATTTTTGAAGAATTGTCCTAGCCCTTCTTCTGTTCTCATTCTATAGTCTCTCTTCAATAAATTCCACTCACACACAGATATTTAATTCCTTTTTTATGCAGAGATTTACTAAATTTATTTTTATCCCGTTCTATTCTTCTAATCACCTTATTTCTATGTCCACCTGACTCATTGTCATAATGATTTATGTATCTTAAAGGTATCTCAAGCTTCTATATTATATTAAATCTGATTCTTCCTTTAGTCCTCTGGACACTGACTGGCAACAACATTCATCAATTTTCACAAGACAGATACTTGTGTGCTGTTCTTGACTTCCCAAATATCTAATTTATTACCAAGTGTCATTTTGTTCTACTGAATACAAAATATCTCTTAAATCTGTGTATGTGTCTCCATTTCCACCCCTGTCACTATATACCAGCTACCACCCTCCCTCAACCAAACTGCTTGGTTGTGTTCTCTCTCTCCCTTTTCCAATCTCTTCTTCACAGTGGGCTGCCCATAGCCAGGGTTGCCTGAAGCTAGTAGTGTTTGAATCTAATGATGACTGAAATACAACCCCTGTCATACTTTTCATTATAATCCTTCAATGGCTTGATATTGGTATCAGAATAAATAATAAAATTCTCAATATGATGAATAAAGAACTCTGTTGTCTGACATCTTTCTCACTTTTCAGCCTTATTTTGCCTCTAGCCACGTTTGATTCTGTGTAACACTTAACTTTCTGTATTGTAGCTTTAATAACACTTTTCACCAGACCTCAGTTATAGCATGTTACCTCCAACTGTGGAGACTTCACATTGAACACCTTGTTTCAGTCACCACTTGTGCTTCTCTCCACTTCTCATGGCATGGTCAGCACATGCTTTGATCAGCTTTCAACAGGTGTATTTGACAGAACTCGCTGTCTAGGGCCTTCCCTAATGCCAGCCTTTGAATACTCACAGGGAGAATTCTGAAGTGCACTTCAGAAGGTCACAGCAGTATCACGTACTAGTTGCTTCCCACGGAACCAACACGATAATGTTTCTTTATATTGATTGAACTTTTCTCTGTCTTTGTTTTCACTCTCTATTCCTTCACTTTTGCTCCCTGGGGTCACTAAGAAAAATACCTGCAAGGAGGCATTTGTCCCAGACATTCCTCTGGAGGTAACTCTGGCTAACACACACATGCCACTCGCTGTGGTTGGAATCTTTCCACCACCACCTTCAGGAATTAACACTCAGTAATGCTGAGGATCTTGCCACGAAGATCCTCACTATCTCAATACTCCCGTTTCCCCTTCCCTCTTCACAGTGAAACTGCCATTGCTTATATAAGACAAATTATATTTAAAAAATAGATGTGGCTGTGTTCTAATAAAGCTTATTTACAAAAACAAGTATCTAGTAGTTTTCTAGACCCGCCATGACAAAGTGGCAAAAACTGATGTTTTTCAGCAACGGAAATTTATTGTCTCACAGTTCTGGAGTAGAGATGTTTGAAATCAAGGTGTTAGCAGGGCAACGTTCTCTATGAGAGAGCTAGAGGACTCTTTCTTGCTTTTTCTTGCTTCTGGTATTTGCCAGAAATCCTCGCAATTCTTTGGCTTATAGATGCATCACTTCAGTCACACAGTAGTCTTAGCCTGTGTGTCTTCATGTCATTTTCCCTCTGTGCTTGTCTGCTTCTGTGTCCCTAAAAACATTTTTTTAATAGAGACACTGGTCATATTGAATTAGGGCACACTTAATAACCTCACCTTAACTTGACTACTTCTGTAAAGACTCTTTTTCCAAATAAGGTCACATTCTGAGGTACTGAGGATTAGGACTTCAACATATCATTTTTAGAGGACACATTTCAACCCATAACAAAGCTGCAAGTCAGATTTGGCCTGGGAACCATAGTTTGCCAATTCTTAATTTATGTGATTTTCTTTTAAAATCTGTCTCTCTCACTATACTATAATAGTCATGGGAACAGGGAATGTGTCCAATTTTGTTTAACATTGTATTTCCAGGAGTTAGATTGTCGCCTGACAAAAAGAAAACGCTCAATAAATTTAACTGCAAAAATGTCATAATTCAATCCCCCAAAACTCACACTAGTTTACAAGGGAGGTGTCCTAAGTGTTGCCCTTGCCTACGTTTCAGTTTACTTAAAATTCAGTCTGCCAAACAGATAGAGTTGCCTTTCTTGAATGCCAAATTAATACATTTTCTGCCCTACATAAAATTTCAACTTGTTTATATCTCTATGGATAAATTCTAAAGTTTTTAAGATGGCATACAAAGTTGTCTATTTTATGAATATTGGCTATCTGGCAAGAATTATCATCTATCATTCACTGAAGTAGGTGAAATATACCAAGCTAGTTTGTATTTTAGACTTTTGGTTTAGGTTGCTTTCTAGGACTGGAATTCTTGGCCTACCCCTTCGTTCTAATCACCAATTAAAACAAGAGTTGACTCTGATATATATACCAAGAGATTTTTTTTCTAGTTTTCCAATGATGGCTTAAGTACACATCTTTATTATTCCTACAAATATTTTTTACATATTTGTCACTGTACTTCCCATAATATTTTTAAATCATTTGTTTCTACTTTTGTCTCCACTTAACCATAAATTTGTTGAGATTTTGTTATCTATCTTCACAGTACTTTATATATTCTTGGCACAAGGCAGGCATGTTAAGTAAATGTTTACTGAGTAAATAAACACTTAATGAAAGAGGAAAGAGTGTTGGTTTTAAGTTTTAAACACTTTCAGAATCTCCCACCATGTGCACCTGACAACCCAAAGTGAGATGGGACAGAGAGCATTAAAGTTTGCCTTTCTTCATCTTTTGATGTTCAAAACTGTTTCTTCCAACAAATTCTTTTTACATGGCTGGCCAATAGGGGCAACTAGATAAAGTTACTTCCCAAACATAGAAAGATTAGAGGAAAAGTAATATGTCAATGGAGAGGAAAATTATGTGTGCTAAGGCCAGGCCTTCAGCATTCTGAGTTGGACACCACCTCTTACCTCTTTTTCATGCTTGTGTGTTAACTTCTAAGGTAATTCTATTGTTCCCTCATCTTCAGTAATATAAATAAGCAGCATTAATACAACTGACAAAAGATATTTAAGAAGTTTCTAATCTCCAATGAGCTGATTTTTCATCTTACATAAATAAATTAGAGAAATATTGTAAGAACCAAAAATTAAATGACAAGAACATAGTTTTTTAAACTATTAGTTTAGGTTCGGGGCACGTGTGAAGGTTTGTTATATAGGTAAACTTGTGTCACGAGGTTTGCTTTACAGATTATTTCATCACCCAGGTATTAAGCCTAGTATCCAATAGTTATTTTTTTTCTGTTGCTTTTCCTCCTTCCACCTTACACCCTCAAGTAGACCCCAGTGAGGGACAGAAAGTTTTAAAAAAGAAAAATATAAGATGGAAAAACAATTGACTTTGGACAGCTCTCAGATATTTTCCCACCAGTTTGCATTTTAACTTGCAAATAGAAATATTTTTGGCAATTTTCAGTTACAGACAGGCCACTTACCAAATATTATCTATTTGTGAAGAAGCAATCATGAAGGGCCATTTCATGGTATAGAGTCAGAATTAACTAGGGAATCACAGCTGACATTCAGTGTTATGCAGAGCAGAAAGAAATATGCTGAAAGGCTATATTTTGAAGTTTGTATGTTGTACTGAAAAGAAGAATATAAAAACAGAGATGCTCCAAAAGAAATAAATCTTTTAAGGAAAAAATGCATCACCTCTGATATAAATATGTTTTCAGCCAACCAGTAAAAATACTTTGGATAGACAGAGAGTAATAAATCCCAGGGGTATTTTTTCTTTTTAGAAATTCCATTTTTTTCAGTAATAAAGAAGTCAAAGACCAAGTATAAATGTCCAATTCTGTCCAAAGTATATAATTTTATGAGCCAAAAGCAAGGCTTTATAAAATACTTTCTTTGTACTTATTTGACTGTTTCTACAAAGGGAACTCATATTTGGCTCTTTATTTTCTTTTATAATAACCTGGGAAAATGATAAAAGACAAAAATGATGAAAGCTGCTAATGCTTTGGAAACATTATTTTAAAATGGTTTTTTCACCAACTGCCATATAGCCATGCAAGTGGCACTTTGTCAAAGTAATCTATTAACTGTATGCATAGACTTGCTACAGGAAACCTCATGTTAATTCCTTAAAATTAAGAATTTATTTATGTATATATTTATATACTTGGACACATTGGACTTTTAAAAAATTGTCTATAGAATTTGATTAGAATGTCATTTCATTTTACTCACACTAGTACAGTTCAACAGCATGCTGGTTTTCAGTGTTCCATGACTGCATTTATTATTTATTTTGGTGTGTACTTAGTTGCACATCAATTCATTTCTAAAGTGCTAAGAGTTGGATGAAGTCAAAAGACATCAGCAATGGCATGGGGCTGAGTCTGAACATCTGCCTGTGCTTACATTCTCCAAAGCAAATGTTAGTCAACTTTTTAATAATTTTTCTTAAACTTTTATTTTAGGTATGGGGTACATGTGCAGCTTTGTTAAACAGGTAAACTCATGTCATGGGGGTTTGTTGCACAGATTACTTTGTCAGTTAGATACTAAGCCTAGTACTAAATAATTACTTTTCCTGCTCTTCCTTTTTGCACCCTACACCCTCAGGTAGGCCCAAGTGTCTGTTTTTCCCCTTTTTGTGTCCATGTGTTCTCATCATTTAGCTCACTTTTATAAGTGAGGATGTGTGTTATTTGGTTTTCTGTTCCTATGTTAGTTTGCTAAGGATCATGGCCTCCAGCTCCATCCGTGTTTCTACAAAGGACATGATCTCATTCTTTTTTTATGGCTGCAAAATATTCCATGGTGTATATATACCACATTTTGTTATCTAGTCTTCCACTGAGAGGCATATAGATTAATTCCATGTCTTTGCTATTATGAATAGGGCTTCAATGAAGATACATGTGCATGTGTATTTATGATAAAACAATATATATTCCTTTGAGGTATATATCCAGTAATGAGATTGCTGGGTCAAATGGTTATGTTTTTAGTTCTTTGAGGAATCACCACACTGCTTTCCATAGTGGTTGAACTAATTTACACTCCTGCCAACAGTGTATTAGTGTTCCCTTTTCTTCACAACCTTGCCAGCATCTATTATTTTTTGACTTTTTAGTAATAGCCATTCTGAAGGTTGCAAGATAATATGTAATCATGGTTTTCATTTGAGTTTCTCTAATGATCAGTGATACTGAGCTTTTTTTGATATGTTTTTTGGTCACAGGTATGTGTCTTTTGAAAGTGTCTGTTCGTGTCCTTTGCTCACTTTTAAAGGAATTGTTTGTTTTTCTCTTGAAATTTATTCAAGTTCCTTATAGTTGCTGGATATTAGACCTTTGATAGGTACATAGTTTGTAAATATTTTCTTCCATTCCGTAGATTGTCTCTTTACTCTGTTGAAAGTGTCTTTTGCTGTGTAGAAGCTCAAATAATTAGATCCCATTTGTCAATTTTTGCTTTGTTACAATTACTTTTGGTTTCTTTGTCAAGAAATCATTGCATGTTCCTATGTCCAGAATGATATTGCCTAGGTTGTCTTCCAGGGCTTTTACAGTTTTGGATTTTATCTTTAAGTCTTTAATCTATCTTGAATTAATTTTTGTATATGGTGTAAGGAAAGGATCCAGTTTCAATCTTCTGCATATGCCTGGCCGGTTATCCCAGCACCATTAATTGAATAGGAAGTCATTTCCTTATTGCTTGTTTTTGTCAGCTTTGTTGGAGATCAGGTGGTTGTAGGTGAGAGGACTTATTTCTGGGCTCTCTATTCTGTTCCATTGGTCTAGGTTTCTGTTCTTGTACAGTACCATGCTGTTTTAGGTACTGTATGTCTGTAGTATAGTTTGAAGTTATGTAGCATAATGCCTCTTGCTTTATTATTTTTGCATAGGTTAACCTGGGCTATTCAGGCTCTTTTTTGATTCCATATGAATTTTGAAATAGTTTTTTCTAACTCTGTGAAGAATCACAGAGCTAGATAATTTTATAGAAATAGCATTGAATCTGTACATTGCTTTGGGCAGTATGGCCATTTTAACAATATTCTTCCTATCAATGAGCATGAAATGTTTCAATTTGTTTGTGTCATCTCTGATTTCTTTGAGCAGTGTTTTGTAATTCTCATTGTAGAGATCTTTCATCTCCTTTGTTAGTTGTATTCCTAGGTATTTTGTTCTTCTTGTGGCAGTTGTGAATGAGATTGTATTCCTGATATGGCTCTTGTCTTAATTGTTATTAGTGTATAGGAATGCTAATGATTTTTGTACATTGATTTTGTATCCTGAAACTTTGCTAAATTTGTTTATCAGGTGAAGGAGCATTTGGGCCATGACCATGGGGTTTTCTAAATATAGAAATCATACTATCTGCAGAGATAGGAGTGATGCGAGGGCATCCTTGCCTTTTGAAAGTTTACAAAGGGAATGCTTCCAGCTATTGCCCATTCAGTATGCCTTTGGCTGTTGGTTTGTCATACATGTCTCTTTTTATTTTAAGGTATATTCCTTAATACCTAGTTATTTGAGAGTTTTTACCATGGAGGGATGTTGAATATTATCAAAAGCCTTTTCTGCATCTATTGAGACGATCATGTGGTTTTCGTCTTTAGTTCTGTTTATGTGATGAATCTCATATATTGATTCATGTATGTTGAATCAACTTTGTATCTCAGGAATAAAACCTACTTGATCATGGTGGATTCGTTTTTGATATTCTGCTGGATTCGGTTTGTCAGTATTTTATTTTTGAGAATTTTTGCATAAATGTTCATCAAGAATACTGGCTTGAAGTTTTCTTTCTTTGTTGTGTCTCTGCCAGGTTGTGGTATCAGGATGATGCTGCACTCACAGAATGAGTTAAGGATGAGTCCCTTCTCCTTAATTTTTTGGAACAGTTTCTGTAGGAATGTTACAAGCTCTTTTTTATATATCTAATAAAATTTGGATGTGAATCCATCTGATCCAGGGCTTTTTTTTTTTTTTTTTAAGTCTTTTTTTTTTAACCTAAAAAAATGTACGTAGGTTCTTTATTGCTGATTTAATTTAAGAGGACATTATTGGCCTGTTCAGGGATTTGGTTTCTTCCTGGGTCAGTCTTAAGAGCGTGTATATGTCCAGGTTTTCATCAATTTCTTCTAGATTTTTCTAATTTGTGTGCATAGAGGTGTTTATAATAGTCTCTGATGGTTATTTGTATTTCTGTGTGGTCACTTATAATATTTCCATTGTCATTTCTAATTCTATTTATTTGGATCTTCTCTCTTTTCTTCGTTATTAGTCTAGTTAGCAGTCTATCTATCTCATTCATTTTCTTCAAAACAACAGCCAGCTCCTGGATTCACTAATTTTTTTAAATGGTTTTCTGTGTCTCACCCTCCTTCAGTTTGGCTGTGACTTTGCTTATTTCTTATATTCTGCTAACTTTGGGTATGGTTTTCTCTTGCTTCTCTAGTTCCTTTTGTTGTGATGTTAGGTTGTTAATTTGATCTTTCTAACTTTTTGATGTGAGTGTTTAGGGCTATAAATGTCACTCTTAACATTGCCTAAGCTGTGCCCCAGAGATTCTAGTATGTTGTACCTTGGTTGTCAGAAGTTTCAAAGATATTTTTGATATCTGCCTTAAGTTTGATATTTACCCAAAAGTCAGTCAGGAGCAGGTTGTTTAATTTCCATGTAATCGTATGGTCTTTGAGTGATTTTCTTAGTCTAGAATTCTATTTTGATTGTGCTGTGGGTCAAGAGAGTGATTGGTTTGATTGTGGTTCTTTTGCATTTGCCGAGGCGTGTTTTACGTCTGATTATGTAATCAATTTTAGAGTGTGTTATGTGGCAATGAGAAGAATGTATATTCTGTTGTTTTGAGTGGAGAGTTTTATAGATATGTCAGGTTCATTTGATCCAGTGTTGAGTTCAGGTCCTGAATATCTTTCTTAGTTTTCTGACTCAGTGATCTGTTTAATATTGTCAGTCAACTGTTGACGTCTCCCACTATTATTGTGTTGGAGTCTAAGTCTCTTTGAAGGTCTCTAAGAACTTGCTTTATCAATCTGAGTGCTCCTGTGTTTGGTCCATATATATTTCAGATAGCTAGGTCTTGTTGAATTGAACCCTTTACCATTATGTAATGCCCTTCTTTGTCTTTTTTTGGTCTTTGTTGGTTTGAACTGTTCTGTCTGAAATTAAAATTAAAACCCCTGCTTTATTTTTGTTTTTTATTTTCTTGGTAGATTTTTCTCTATCCCTTTATTTTGAGCCTATGAGTGTCATTGCACGTGAGATGGATCTCTTGAAGACAGCATACTATTGGGTCATCCTTGTCACTCTATGACTTTGAATTGAGGCAGTTAGCCCATTTACATTCAAGGTTAGTGTTGATAAGTGTGATCTGATCCTGCAATTGTGTTGTTAGCTGTTTATTATACTGACATGCTTGTGTGGTTGCTTTATAGTGTCACTGGCCTGTGTACTTCAGTGTGTTTTTGTATAGACTGGTAATTATCTTTCCTTTCCATATTTAGTGGTTCTTGCTGGAGCTCTTGTAACATAGGTCTGGTGGTAACAAATTCCCTGAGGATTTGCTTAACTAAAAGGGATCTTATTTATCCTTCACTTAAGAAGTTTAGTTCAGCTAGATATGAAATTTTTGGTTGGAGTTTCTTTTAATTAAGAATGTTGAATATATGCCCCTAATCGCTTCTGGCTTGTAAGGTTTCTGCTGAGGGGTACACTGTTAGTCTGATGGGCTTCCCTTTGTAGGGAACTGACCTTTCTCTCTAGCTACCTTTAACATTTTTTCTTTCATTTTGACCTAGGAGAATCTGATGATTATGTGGCTTGGGGATGATCTTCCTGTGAAGTATCTTACTGGGGTTCTCTGTATTTTCTGAATTTGAATGTTGGCCTACCTTGTTAGATTGAGAAAGTTCTCAAGGATGTTATCCCAAAATATGTTTTCCAAGTTGCTTCCATTCTCCTCATCTATTTCAGGGATTCCAGTGACTTGTAGATTCATTCTCTTTACATAATCCCATATTTCTCAAAGACTTTGTTTGTTTCTTTTTGTGTTTTTCTTGATTCTTTTGTGACCATCTTATTTCAGAGAACCAGTCTTCAAGTTCTGAGATTCTTTCCTCAGTTTAGTCTATTCTGCTGTTAATAGTTGTGATTGCATTGTGAAATTCTTGTAGAGTGTTTTTCAGCTCTATCAGATTAGTTATGTTCTTTTCTATACTGGCTATTTCATCTGTAAGCTCTTGTATCATTTTATTGTGATTCTTAGCTTCCTTAGATTGGATTTCAACATTCTTCTGAATCTCGATAATCTTTGCTCCTATTAATATTCTGAATTCTATTTCTGTCATTTTAGCCATCTTAGCCCAGTTAAGAACCCTTGCTGGAGAACTAATGTGGTTGTCTGGAGGAAAGAAGGCATTCTGGCTTTTTGAATTGTTACTCGAGTTCTTGTGCTGATTCTTTCACATCCTTTTGGGCTGGTATTCCTTCAGTCTTTGAAGCTGCTGTTCTTTGGGTGAGGTTTTTTTTTTTTTTTTTAATCCTATTTGATGAACTTCAGGATTTGATTGTGTTATAAGGTGAGTTTAGTCAACAGGTTTCATTACTGGAAGATTTAGGGGGCCAAGCTTCAGCTCATGATTCCTGAATCATATGGACTGCATGCTCTAACTCTGGGGGACTGGTTTAGGGCCCCAGCTTTGTTCTCTGGCTCCTCGAGGTTAGAAACCTGATGTGTTGGAGAGGTTCAGTTGCTCCCAGACTGCTGGTCACAACACTCCAGTGGATGGTGTGAGCCAAAGCACTTTGCAGGGCAGTGGCAGTGGGATCTGTCTTTATTTGTTGGTGCAAGAAGCAGTGGCTAGTGGCAGCATGGCAGGGTGTGCACTTGTCGGCTATGGCAGTGTGCTAACAGGTACCAGGGTGCTGACTTTCATGCAGGTGTTCACAGCAACAACCGTGGCAGTATGGCTTCAGAGGGAGTCTTCACTGGCAACTGTGCATGTGATTGCAGCGGTGGTGATGTTTACACAGGGGTGGGCCCCTGGTGGATGCAGAACTGTGTGCAACCTTTGTGCACATTCATGCTGGCAGGTTGTTACTCAGGTCAGGGGTGGGTACATTGTTTTCCATGCCTATTTTTGTGCCAGTGACAGTGTCAACATAGTGGCGGGGCACTGGGGTGGCCAAGACTGGCAGGCTGCATGCTCCAACAACAATCATGACATGGCGAGGGGAGCAGGGACATGGTTCACTCATGCCAGCAGCAGTGGCATGGCAGGGTACATGCATACATGCACACTGGTAGGGCAAGGAAGGCAAGGTCTGCCTGTGCCCACATCTGTGCAGGCAAAGCAATGTAGGAAGTGTCCATGGGTGACTCCCTGCAGAGAAAACTAGCACAGAAGGGACTACAGTGGAGGGAAGATGCAGGTGGGCTGGTGCATGTCTTCTAGGGCTGCTCTGCTGCAGGACTCTTCCAGTCAGATGTAGTCCACCAGAGCAAGATCTATACTGTAGGCCCCCAGGGGGTACCTGGAGGCTGTACTGCAAACAAGCACATCCAGGCTGAGACCTGGGGAGAGGCCAGCAGACGGAGAGGTCCTCAATTTGGACTGGCCCTGTCTCAAAGGCAAGGCTGCCCTGCAGAGTTCAAATCTGACAGTTCTCCTAGGCCTAAAGTTTCCTATGGAAGCAAGTCAAGCCTAGAAAGATGGGCATCCCTGGCCATGCTCCACTACAGATGCTCCTGCACCAAACCCTTTGGGCTTCACACTGGCTAGAGTTCTGCTCCTACCACTTCTCTGAGCACTTTCCCTGTCAACTCTAGTGTTTGTAAGAGTTGTTGGGTCTCTTCCTGCCAAGATTCTAGAGGCCTGAGGCAAGAGGGAGTTGCTTCTTGCTTGTTCAACTCACTCCCTTCACAGGAGTCACTGGGGGCCAGTTACAAGTCCTAGTGTGCAGTAGCCTGATGCAGTGTTCCCAGCTTCCTCCCCTTTCAGCCCAGTATCAGTGTCTTCCCTCCATGGGCTCTCAGTGCCTTCCCTCTGAAGATCTGCTAGACGTGCACCACTTTTCCCCATAGCCTGGTCCTTCAGGGGAAGATGTTCCTCCTGACTGCATCTAATCAACCACCTTGGAGGAGGTTCCAAAATGCATATTTCACAGATCTGTCTGAAATGAAACTGGTTTTTAGACCAATGTCTCCTATGTCAGAGAGAAGTCTCCTTTTGTGGAAGGGTGGCATGAGCAGGTGTCAGAAGTCTGAGGGCTGGAGGGTGAGCAGCGGCACTGTGGGTTTTGTGGCAGCTGTGTGACTGTGGTGGGAGGTGGGAGCTGGCCTGGCAGGCAGGTGGGCACATGCACTGGGCAAAGAGCTGAGACACAGGGGACACCTGTGCAGAGTCACAATCTCCAGCACCAGCAGCAGAGGCAGCACTGCACCTCACTTTTAAATATTTTTTTAAAAGTTGTATGTAATACTCATCAATTCTGTAAGTTTAATTAGATGGTAATTAACTATATATAAATTGGAAATTCAGATATTATAAATATAGCTATCCATACATATTTTCACTTTTGCTTATTTCAGCAGATCATGAGATGAAGAAGGACATATGGATGACACAAATTCTAATAGGTGTTTGGAGCAGAGGCAAAAAGAGCCACCATGACATTAGACTGCAAAAAGTAGAACTAAGTCCAACACAAGTAAACTATAGATTCTGTATACAGAAGTGTTATGTTCAGTTTCAGGTAATATTTACAAGACAAAGATAAATTTTAATGGAATACACTAAGTGGGGAATTACCAAGTGCAAAGCAAGGTCAAAATCTTATCATTTCAGGAAGAATAAAAATATTAATCTGGAAAATGAGATGTAAAATTGTGCTCAAATATTTGAAAAATGTTGATACCAAATAAAAGATTAGATATATTCTTTCTAAGACAATGAGAGAAAACCAAGATACAGGATAAAAATTACAGGATGACACAGTTTAGCTCATCCATTTTTGAGTACATTCTAATGTAAGTCAGAGGGTCTGCTGATGAAGGTAATGGGATAATTTAAGAATGAAATGAATTTCTACGTTGGATTATTCTTCAGAGGAACTCTCTCATATGGGTAGAAGGATTAGATGATATTATGCAGGTAAAGTTATTTAACACAGTACTTTATACATAGTAATGGCTCAATAAATATTTTCCAGTAGTGCTATTAATAGTAGCAGTAGTAATAGCAGTAGCAGTAAAAATAAATTATGTTTAACCAAGAAATTCTATAATTTATACATTGACAAAAGGGATTGAATTTACTGTAACATTGTGACACTCTCTGAACATTGTAAACATACTTGATTTTTTCATTTACTGCCATGTCAAGTTTTAAAGAAATGTTCTTGATTTTTTTCTGCCCTGATACATCTGCCTAGAATTTGCCATTTTTATGGCCCTGGGATATATACAATGAACATCTGAGTACTTAGTTTATGAAGCTATATAATGTCATAAATCATGAAATTAGTGAAAAGACTTTATCATTTATCCAAATACAATAGAAAACAAGTATAGTTCTGTAGTAATTCACCATTCTTAAGATATGATTTCAGAAAGTCTTAAAGTATTGAGTTTCAGAAGTTTTTTTCACAGGCCTGAAAGAATACGTTTTTGACAGGACACATCAATATGTCAGTATCTGTTGGGCTAAGATAGGGAGTAAAGCTTGGAAATGCTCCCCAGTTGATTCTGAAACAGATCCATTCCCTCTACTAACTGGTGAAAATGATTGATTCAAATAGTAATAAATTCAGAAAACTAAATCCACTCCCAGTAGAAAGCCAGAATCAAGAACTGAATATATTATCCACTGAATTATCTGAATTTATGATTCAGGTCAATTAAACCTTTAGCTTTTAGAATTTGTATTGTTATAAACTTTGGCTTTTATGTTTTTGTTTTTTGTTTGTTTGTTTGTTTTTTGACTGATTACCTGCAGCATGCCCAGCAGTGGCACTGCATTTTGAATGTACAGCAAAATCAGTCTTACATCAGATTCTTTTCTTTAGTAAGAGACAGGAGGCATTGCCCCATTTTAAGGATGAATATAAAGGGGCTCAGAGCGATTGAGTCTCCCAAAGTCATACCCTTAATACCCAGGAGGCCTGGTATTCAAGCTTGGATCTCTTTGACTTCAAAGCTCATTTCACAGCACCTGCCTGTTCCATGTACCTGGAATTCAAAAGAGACAGGTCTTGGAGTATACATTTTTAATAAGTTCTCAGAACACATAAATGAGAGCATTTCAGAACCAAATTCACTGGCAACAATGTTACTGTACTGAATTCTTCCAAAAAGATTAATTTGTTTCTTAAGATATTCCTTCATAGTAGATTTTTCCTGAGAAGGCTATTCCTTTTATTTTGGAATTTCTAACAGAGGCTCTTCACAGCTTTGAAGAATGAATTCCATGTCAGGTCACCCAAAAAAATCAGCAAATTGCAAATAATTCTGAACGAAAGTCAATATTGTCAGAGGTTTATTCGTAGAAAGTGTAATAATCTCAATCCAGGGAAAGGTGGTAATTAACAGATAAGAGGTTCATTAAATGAGTATGTAGTGTCGTGACATTGGAAATGGGCATTGATCACTGTTAGCTCTATAAGTTTTCCCCTTGCCTGAAAATTCTGACACCACATTTGTCACTTGCTCTATTTTTAGAATTTTAATGAGCAGATCACCAAGATTTACCTCATTAACTTAGGTTCTGAGGAAACATTATTTACAGAGAAAATAGTAGGTTAAAATAGTCACTACTCCCAATTTTGTTAGGAAATAATACATGCAGACCAAACTAAGATATTTACTTTATAGTGGGCAAGTTTGACCTTGCTTAATAGGTAAGTTTTGCCCACATTTGTTTTCCTAGAATTAATCTATACAGAATTACATGTATTTTCAAGGACAAATAAAATATTTATCTAACTTTACAGCTCCCATGGCTTACAAAAGTACATAATTTAAAGTAATATTTATTTTTTCTACTTTCAAATAAATAATTATCAGTAATTAGCCTGTGTTTAGCTATAGTAATAAAAATGACATAATTACATGAATATTTATGTATATTTTGAAGCATAAAATCATTAATTAGGGTTTTAAAACAATTATGGCATATTAAAAGTGTGTGTCCCTTCCATAAGTCCTACAAAAATGATGGTAATGAATTAAAAATAATGGTATAGACCCAGAGAGACAAAGAAAGAAAAAAAGTTAATAAGACATGTGAAATGTCTTCAACATTTTGAAAGTTGAATAGCAGACGGATAGAAATGGCAGCGGACTGCGCAGACCAGAGAAAGCTAGAAGAGGAGAATGACTAGAGGAAATCCATTTGATTACCTGCCTGGAACCACAGAAGACTTAAAGGACTGCAAGCATGAGGACATCTTTGAAGAGTGGGAAAAAAAACCCAAGATATGTGATGTGATTGCACAGCATTATAAGAGCAGTTACATCTAAGATTCTCATCTTGAGGCCCTTTAATCACAAAATTATCCTTTTCCCATCTAGTAAACATTTTCTTCTATGGACTTACTGAGAGAAAATATGGAGTCTTTGACACAAACCATAGCTGAGAGTGGTGGTGAGGGCTATTGGGGACAGATGGAAATATATCAATACAAAGAAATCAAGTGGAAGTATAGGTACTAATTCCTGAGATCCTCTACCCCTCTTATCTTGCTCATTCCAAAGCACTACCTGCCAGATTTATCATGACTAGTCCACATAGTTAAAGGAGTTTTCTCTGGGCAAAATAACAAACCCAAGAGAATGCCACATAGATACTGACAGATGTGAAATAATAAATCAGTCATGTCCTGGACCTACCTCTTTTAGGAAAGCCTCAACTCACCAAAATTTACTTCTATATTCAGAGCTGTTGATCTACTTTTTAGTATGTGGATCTAAACATAAATGAACGCTCAAGGATCATCAAATAGTTAAGGAGTGTCTCCAACAGGAAACAAAGAGGCTTACAAAAATAAAAAGAAACAAAGGGAATCAGCAGAGTAAAGATAATGGAAAGAAGAGAAGAGAGAACATTTAAAAACTTGAATATCTTCAGAGAGCTAAAAGAAGATTTACACCCATTAAGAGCAAAGTATTTTTAAAAGAAATATTCAGAGAACAAGAAAAATCTCTTAGAAATTAAATACAATATAGCATAAATATTTTTAAATCCAATGGAGAGGTGGAAATATGTTAAAAATTCCTTCAGAAAATAAAATAAAAAGATGTAAAACTGAAAAAAAAATCCAGAAAGTCTAATATTTTAAAACTAGGAGTTCCAGAGGGAGATAACAGAGGAAGGACAATAATTAAAGTAATAATGAAAAAAATACTGGATTTAAAAATGATCATTTTCAAGATACTAACAACCAACCAAGTGCTTTATATAATAAATAAAATATACCTCATATCAAAACATATATCATGAAATTAATGAATTATGAGATAAAAATAAGAGCTAAAAAGCTTTCAGAAAGGTAAAAACATAAAGACTGGAGATCAGAAAATATTCATATTTCCTTAATAATGACCTTAGAAGTTAAAAGGAAATTACTTTCAAAATTCTTAGGAATGATTTTTAACCTATTAGTGTCTGCTTGATTAAACTGTTTTAAGTATAATAGAGAAAAAATAAGCAGATTTGATAAGTTTCATGAAATTGTCAATGTAAAAACGTTTTCTTAAGATGCTACTGGAGGATGTGCTCTACTAAAATGAAGGAGGAAACCAAAATATATGTGACTCAGAAAAAAAGGGTCTCCAAAGTACATAAAAGATACGCAAAGGGAATTCCCAAGATGGTAAAAGAGCATCCTAAGATAACAGAGATAATAGCTGTACAATGGGTTTAAAGGATGACTAGTCAAGATACAAGCAAAGCTGAAGTCTCTAGAAGTAATATCTCGGTACTAATTAAATATTATTGAGTAAATGCCAGTCCAAAACTTAGTTTCTTAAAAATCATTATTTCCCACCTGTTTACAGACCAGCTGAGCAGTTCTGTGTATGTGGACCAGGCTAAGCTGATCTTGGCTAGACTTGTTCATGCATGCACCAGCTGGCAGGTTTGCTGGGGGCTGATTATTCTATAATAGTAGCTCAGGTCTTCTTTATATGTCTCTCACATCTCAATGGCAGACTAACACAGGCACGTTCTCATGAGGGTAAGTAGATTTGTACAAGAACTTATTTAAGCTGCTTCTTGCACCAAGTTTGCTACTTTTCTAGCAGCCAGTTTACCCACATGGCCAAGCCCAGAGATATTATGGGAGATCACTATCAAAGAGTGTGGATGATCACTATCAAAGGGTGTGGATACAAGGAAATGTGGAAAATTGGGTCAATTAATGCAGTTTCTCTGCCATAATCACTAACAAAAATGTGGAAGAAAATACTCCTTTTGAACTGATATTTTCAGAAGAGTGTTGCAATTCCATTTGAAAGCTTAGTGATAAATTAGTAACATAAATTTTAAAAAACTCAGGCACATAAACATATTAACAATTATTAACTCTAGGGAAAAATAGAACATTGTAGGAAAAATTTGTATAATCTTTGCATTTTATGTGTCTCAACTGTGAACAATATTTACAAAGCTAGAACAATGAAATAACACTGATTGAAACTAATCTATATAACAATGTTAAGAGCATGGAGAAAAGAAAGTGTGTGTGGAGCAAGTGGCCTAAGGAGAAAAAAGTCATCAGTTCGAATAACAGGAAGTTCACAATAATGTCAAGACTTGAAAATAATTAAGAACTAATACAAGCATGTAATTTAAAATCACAAAAAGCCTCTGGAGAATGGATAGATGAATAGGAGATTACTGAGTTTGTTATAAGCTTTATAGTGCCATTGGAGTTTTTGAACTATATGTATATATATATTTTTTTGTTGTTAAAAATAAAACAAAAAGAAATAAAATACTCAAAAATATATTTGTTTGTAAAACACACTTTACAAATGTATGTATAGCTAAATGAACTTAAACTTCTTCACCCTTATTTCCCGTGTAAAGAAGGGGTTAATCAATTTCTATCATGTCTTTTATTTAAGAAATTCCAAGATTCACGATTCCAATAGATTTTGCCAAATATTTATTATTTAATATCATGTGTCTTTACTATTACTCTTAAACAATAATGCAATGTCTCTTTATTTAACTCCTTTTTCTTTTATCCATTTTCAAATGTTCTGCCTATATTAATTTAACCCAAAATTCTGCTAGAGACAGAGTCACTACTTGTTTAATAGTAAGACTTTTGTCCTTGTTCCCTGACTGCCTGAATCAAAATTACTCCATTTATCTCTGGGACTAAAAACGAGTTTCAAGAAGACTAGCAAATGATGTAAGTACCTCAGGCAGGAAGGTAATTTAGAGCTCCTTGAAACTGATGCTCTTTTAACTATTGGTTCAACAACTCTGCAGTAAAATATGGCCAGCCAGAAACATTTTATTTGCGTTTTAAAGGTCTACTTGAGGACATCTCTACTCTAAGAAGAAAAGAACTACTTTACATTTAAATAGTGACAAAAGGAGTTACATATAGATATACAAACTGGTATCATTTCTGATTTATTTCAATGCTATTTCACGCTCCTTATAAATTGATGCTGCAAGCAACTCCCTAGCTAGCCCACCTGATATAAAGCTCTCGTGTCAAATATCACTACACGCTAACACAACTGCAGCATGCAGTAGACATCAATGTGGTTCCTTCCTTTTTGCTCTGGCCCTATTTTTCCACGTCCACAGTTTACAAAGCTTTTTGGATATTTTATCACTATCCTTGCTTTCCTTAGGGCGATGGCATATAACTTATTAATATGATCACACACTATTTCCTCTCCCAATGAGCCAAAGAGAAACCTGGCATTTCCAGCTTAATCAGTAATTCCTCCTCACTCATCATCATCACCCTTAAGAAAGATTTCTTCTGTGTCTAAATGTCATGGAAATTTTTTTCAGGCAGCTTCAGTAAGCAGATAAAAAGGATGGTAAGGGCCAGAAGGAGGAGAAGAAAGGTTAGAGTAGAGTAGATCTTCCAAGAGTAGATTAAATCAGTCTGCATTAAAAGAGCACAAAGTAAGTGTCTAAGGGTGAGCAGAGAATTGGGGCACAGGAGAAGAAGGTTAGAAAGAGAGTTTTGTGAGGCTGTTTGACCTGGGTATGTTGAAAAATGGGAAAGGAAAAAAAGGGAGGGCTTGTGAATTGCATTTTCTTTAATTGCTTCCAGGAGATATTAAAGGAGAGTAGACTTTCTACTTAATTATTTTTAACATCTCTAAACTGTGCTTCTTTAAATGCTTTCTGCTCTAGAATCGAGTACCAAGGATCATACTTAAAAGAGTCATGATGGGAACAGCCCTGTCCTTGCCAGCCTTTGCTTCCTGATGCCCCCAAAGTTACTACCCATAGAGAGGAGGAGCAGATGGGAAAAAGGCCAACTTCTCAGCCCTTGCCATACTTTGTCACACCAAGCTGCTTTGCTTATATGCTTATATCTAAGGTCTCACAATCTTGATCTTAAACTATTCTACTTTTGATCAGTACCCCCAAAAGAGAGGCAGCAAGCACACCAAGTCTAACCAAGAACAGATGGAACGCCAACGTTAACCACCCTCCGAAAATTATCTAGCCCCTCACCAGTCACTCAATATAAAAAATGAAATCTTATGAGTCCAAGAAAAACATATGTGGTTGCTATAAGAGCTGTCACTCCTAGAAGCATTTGAAAAAAATGATCCCTGATATATTAATAGTGTCTATTCTTGAGGAACGTGATAAAAGAAGATTGGGATATTCAAGTGGGAACATTTTTGCTCAACAAATATCAGAGCTGAGATTAGATAGCAAAGAAACAGGAGGAAATCCATATGATGATTAAAAATAGGCTATAGATCTAGGGAGAAAAACAAATTTGAATTATTTTCTGGTCACTTACTGGCTATTTGATCTCGAGCAAATTACACAGCTGTTCTAAGTCTCAGTTTCCCAATTTGTAACAGAAAGAGTTGCATATGCAGAATTATAGCAATTGCAGAAAGATAAAGCTATCAACAGAAAAAGACAGTGAAAAAATGACATAGCTTTTCATGTATTTAATGAGTATTTACAAAGTAGATATCAAATGCAAAGTTACCGAGGTTAAAAGGGTATGTTAAATATAACCCTGATCCTGAAGGAACCAACAATCTATCAGAGGACATAATACAAATACTAATATGCTCAAATACATGGATAAACGTCACTAGTGTCATCAAAAAGAAGAACATAAAGAATTGGATGGTGCTACAGAGGCTGAGTGAAAGAACAGATGGCACAGAGAGATGGAGAGAAGGTTGTATTTCTGGAGAAAAAACGACAAGGAAGTGGGATTTAAAGCACTTCATAGATATTAACATTGAGAAAAGCACACATCTCTTCTTTTAAGACTAGTAAGATTAAGAAAAAATTAAGAATAATTTTTTTAATGTTGAGATGCAGAGAAATAAATTGTAGAGATTTGTCAATTGATAAAGAATTTAGAACCTTTTAAATAGTCAGAGATAAGTCATTATTAAAGCAGAAGAAAAGATAAATGGAAAAGTGAGTGTACTAGAAAAGAATCAAAAGAATTTGGTGAAATAATAGATGTATTTACTGGCCTGGACTGCTGTCTAGCCTGCCTCCCCTCTAGCCAATTAAAGCCTAAATAGCTTTCAGTGACAAATTTGTCTTGTCTCCTTGAATAAACCTCTGTTCCTGTCTTTTCTCTCTTTTCCGTGACTTCTCTTCTTGTGTTTTTACCTTGTATAAAACCTATGCTGACAACATAAAATGTTATTGTATACATGTAGGACATTTTCTTCTAAATATTTCAAAGATATACCTTGTCCATAAAATAATGTAAGTCCCTCAAGGCTAGAGACCCATGTTATGCATATCTTTCACTATACATTTTATGATTTCAAAATAATGTGTAATATAATAACTAGAAATTTGGAAAGTTCAGAAAAGTATAAAATAAACAATTAAAACTATCTGTAAATATTCTCCCCGAAATAGTGTTAACAGCTTGTTATATAGTAGTCCAATGTTTCAATGCATATAAAAATCTCAGGGCAACGATTAACTCATAGAAAAATTAAAGAAACTGAATAAGATAAAAGCAAGACTAGATTCTTAAAGGCACCCTGGGAGATACAACATTTTCTGCCACATTATGATTTAATCTAATAGCATGGAAGCAATACATGCTATGAAAAAAACCTCATTAGTAAATATTTATTGAGGTTTTACCCAATTTCAAAAAACTGAACCAGGCAATATGAGGATACAAAAAAAAATCTGTCTCTGTCCTTAGAGAATCATGATCGAGAAACAGACAAAGAATTAAGCATCAATAAAATATTTAAATCATAATTTAACACAACAACCAATGAGAGAGGCATGAGATTACGTAGATTAATTACCAAATGAAGTCTGTAGACAATAATTGCTATTTAAGTTCACATACACTTCAATGTGATTTATGGCAAGATGCATTTATACAGCAACTCTCTAATTGCTCTTAAACTTCTCAGAGAACTCCGAGTATAAATTACAAGTGCAGATTTACTTTCAAATGTGCACTAACAAACTGAAGCTTTTCTTTTGTGGTCGCTTTTTCCTCTTTGTTTCCACTATTATTTATTTTAAAGGAGATCTTGACTAGGATGAATAAAAATTAGAATGAAATAATTTAAATTTAAAGCTGTTGGAACTTTAAATTATTCTAAGCCTTGAAAGGGATATGGCTATACAGCCTGAATCATGCAGCACGCAGCTACAACTTCTGCCTTTAACCACGTGATCCCAGAAATAAGACCCCCTCAGACCACTAACCCTCCTCCTGAAGTAATAACCTTCTTGGAATTGTAGCAATCTTAACTTCTCCACTTTGGACTGCTGAACCCATTTGGAGCTGGTGTTTCCAAGCATCCATTATCAAGCTTTGTGCTCAAATTAACTCTATACTTAATCATATTTTCTGAATCTTATTATTTAAAATTGATACTAGGAGAACACACGTATGTACAGTATATAAAATATACTAGTATATACAACATGATACTATATACGTAGTTAATAACCAATAAGAGAGATCTTTTGGTCAGTGGAGCAAAATCCTAAATCACTTAAATTCACAACCTTCTGTAAGCACCTACAAAGGTTTTAAAAATCTTCTGCAACAAAACTACATGCAGAGAACAAGCTCAGGCAAAAGTATTCTTTATTATTGTGTAGTTTTTCCCACACACAACACCTTTCGTCATGTGGGAATCTTTTCCTAAGCTAGCAGGAAGCTTAAGTGACCTCCCTTTCTTATGAGAAAGAACCACTGTCTCTTACCAAGATAATAGGGAGGGAAAATCTGAATGATGGGAAAGTACTCTGAAGATTAGAAATCCTAAAAGAGACTGTGTTTCTTTCTAAGTACTCCTGTAATCCTTGCCTGGTAGAAATCCCTAAGCTTAACAAGCAGAGGGCCGTTCACAAGCACAAGCAGCCCCCGTGCCATTTGACCACAAAGTTTAAGGAAGAGATGAATGAAGAGTCTCAAGGAACTATTGGAATTAAGTGCCAGAGTTCCAAGAGAGTTTCTTCTTGAATTTTACAGAGAGCTAAAATTACTTTTTTGAACATGTGACAGTGCTGAAGATTCACACTGAGCTAGCAAAGAATTCCTGCAGCTTTAGAACCCGGAGAGGGACAGTGCCACGGAAGGCTCAGGTGCATTCTTGGACTCAATGTGTTCACATACACCCTTCCTAATCATGTGGATGGAATAGTAGTGAGTAAGGAATTGGGAAGTAGGCAAAGATGAAAATTTTAGTCTCCCTTAGAAACCAATAACCTGGGCTGGCAGGAAACATTGTAAAAACATTACCCCATGACTCTCAGAATTCTGTTAGTTCTTTTGAGCACCCGAGATCCCAGACGAAACAGTTGTGAAGAGTTAATAAATTGATTTCTATTGTCTCAGGAAAAAAAGAGGCTGAGCAGATATAGTGAGTTGGCTTCCTCAACACCCTTCATCTGATCTAACTTGCTTTCATGGAATGTGAGGACTAGAAAGGTAAAATTACATTTCCAAGAGTCTCCTAAGCCTAGTTCATATATGAAATCTAGTGTCGCATCTCTCAGGTGTAACCACAAACAGTGTGAGAAGGAGATAGCAGATTTATTGGGAACCACAGTGGCAGAAGTGGTTCTTGCACAATGAGTTTTAGGCCTCTGGGCAGCAGAAATCCTGGTGCTTCAGCTAGGGCAGCCTTGTCCTGTGGTTGAGCATTTTTCTTTGCTGAATTATCCCTGAATGGATTATCCTTATATAAGTAACATCCAAAATGAGCTTTTCTGACTAGAATTAAGAATGCTGACTAATTTGGATAAGTATATGATTAAGATAAGTTTATCTGGCCATCCTATTTAAAAAAAAAAGATTTTAACCAAAAGGCATAGATTTAAAAAACGTATTCTACAACTGTAATCCATTCTACCATCCAAGAACATTTGATGATAAACTAGTGTGTGTCAGGTCATGTGCTGGGTACTGAGATTACAAAGATGAATAAGATGTAGTCCTTATTTTAAGAGATGCACTGGTGAAGGAAGCAAATACTCTGTAAAAAGGGCAATAATAAAGAAAAATGCTGACTGCATGATTATCACACAGGAAAAGTAAACAATTCAGAGAAAAGCAACGGTCTCAAATGGACTGCCCTGAGGGGAGGAAGTATACCTGAAGCTTGGAGTAAGTTATGAGGGATATTTTCAGCTGATTAGAGAGTACAGAGGAAGCATGGAGTCAAGCAAGAGGAGATATATGTTCAAGTGCTAAGTGATGTTTTCAGTAGAGAAGGCTATAGGATGAAGGAAAGAGGTAAAGACAAATAGGACTCAGATGATGGAGAGCATTACAGCTCATGCTGGGGAGCTTAGATTGCACCTATGGGTACTATATCAGAAACAATTACAGAGTTTCAAAATGGTGCTAAAATTTAGGTATGATGAATTTTAGGTAGGTCAGTTGACAGCAGTGTGAAGAAGCTAGGGATAGCTATGTGAGTCTGGTGGTATAGCCTATATGTGAAACAACATAGCTTTGAAGTAAAACAGAAAATGCAAGACTTGTTTGAAAACTATTTCAGAGATAAGTGATTCATGACTTCCCATGACTCTCCCATGCCTTCCAAGTTTCTCTCTTGATTGCATGGGTAGAAGATAAACAACAGAGCACGTCACACCTAGACACTAGAGACTAACTAAGAGGTATGTTGTCTAGTGATCCTTCCATAGAGTTTAAGGGTGTGGCAGCCCCACTAGAAGTTTCCATAGATACAGTATAAAGTTCCAGAAAGAGTTCCTAATAGAGTGATGAAATGTATAATGTAGAGTTTATGGAGGCATTTTAAATTCTATATGCCTATTTTTTTCTTTCTTTTTTTTTTTTTTTTTTTTTTTGTAGACGGAGTCGTGCTCTATCACCCAGGCTGGAGTGCAGTGGTGAAGTCTCGGCTCACTGCAACCTCCACCTCCCAGGTTCAAGTGATTCTCCTGCCTCAGCCTTCTGAGCAGTTGGGATTACAGGTGCGCACCACCATGCCCAGGTAATTTTTGTATTTTTAGTAGAGACAGGGTTTCACCATGTTAATCAGGATGGTCTCAAACTCCTGACTTTGTGATCTGCCTGCCTTGGCCTCCCAAAGTACTGGGGTTACAAGCATGAGCCACCGCGTCCGGCCAGCTTTTGATTTTTAACATGCCTAAAACTTTGTTCATTAGTAACTTATTGACCGATAACATGCTGTTAATTATACAATTGGGCATGCACCAAAAAATAAAATAAAAAAACTTACCCCTTCTCATGTGAGACAAGAAAACATAGTAGAAAATGATTAATAAATACTCCATGGCAACTTCAGAGTAAATATTTGCTTCAAAATTAATTACCCATATTATCAATATGAGTATGAGGTGAGTTTCACACCTCATTGGTAGACGGAAGTTGCTATTATATTGCATTGTTAGAGAATTGTGAAATTATCCCTCTAATATATCAGTTTCACGCTTCCTACATACCGCCCAAGTTTAAAAAGATCACTTCTCACAAAATTCATGCTTAAGCAACTTTAATGTAATTTGGTGATTCTGTCAAGTGAATTCAAGAATGAAAATATTAGGATAATCCTAATTAATATGACAGACTGGCAAGAGAAGCAGCTAGTTGAACAATATTTTCACCTCTGAATGTTGTCTTCAATTAAACTTTCTATCAAATGAAAGAATTGATTAGTCTCTTCAAGCAAGAAGTCTTGCTTCCTACAAGTAAACAGAATCATTTCCATTAAAGCCTTCAGGGCTTTTAAGAGGTTGTCATCTCTGGCTGGGGAAACAGTTTATGGCATCCCAGCAACTGCTTTCATTACACGCACGTGTTTGGCAATCAGTGGCAGGCTGCAAGTTCAGGAGTGTAATCTGGAAAGGTCATAGTTGGACTGCTGAAAAAGACACTGAAAGGTCAGCTAGTTAGTGTTGAATTTCATGATGTGTATTTCTATGCTTTGATATGTAGTTGTGTATACACAACCTAATGAGTGTTGATGCTAACTTTACAATGAAAACTATCCATTTTCCTACTTAATGTCTAATTTTCTCATTTGTGACATCTTTGATTAAAAGGAGCACACTAGACCATTTTGTTGATTGCAGCAAGGATGCTGCTCTTTATTAGATTATTAAGGCAATGCACTGCATGATAAAATGAATTTGGCCAGGAAAAAGATCACATTTAAAATGATTACGTTGAAGTGGTTTTAATGGAGATAATCATACATGAATTTAAAAACTACATGTGAGCTTGGGGTAAACTTGAACTGAGAGATCCTGGATATTCAATATTTAAAAAGACATCAAAACTAAGAAAGACGAATTTGGTAGTTTTCACTCAACATTAGATCTAAAGATGATTCATTCATTCCTTGGCTTTTCATGTACCTTAGTCATCAATTACTTTTTGGCAATTGAAAAAAATATGCTTACTGGTAATCATTGAGCTGTCTTTGATTATTTATCTTAACTTTGGGATATTTTTTCAGGGTACAGTGCTTGAAGCATACATTTTTCTATTTGTGTTCTAACCAAAATGTAAGAAGACTTACTTTTATATTTTTTGATGAGCATCTTTATAGCTTATAATGAACCTCTCTTAAAGAATATGACACTTCTAAAATTTCTTTTCCTGGGATGCTTATGTATCGTTTCTAACAAATACTCTTTTATGTAGTCTACTACCAGAGATATGGAGGCAATCAGAGGACTTTGTGAATATACTGGCTGCTATTATTAGAAAGGGGCCTCACTTACAACTACCATGCACACATATGCAGATGCATAAGCAACAGAAGATAAGGAATATGACCATGCATTTTAAAATAAACTACATTAGACATTTAAAATCTTATATAAACTTAATGTTAAGATATAAAAACCGAAGGTGTTTTTACTTGGGAAACTCATAGCAGCTGTCATTGAAGGTAATGCCCAGGATGAGTTCGCACACTTTCCATAGAGGTGTAATTTACATTATGAAGGGTACTCACAAATATAATTCTTATGGAAGTCTGAAACTATCACAAAAACCAAAAGTTATTCTTTGAGGTAACTATTACATATAGGCATTAGCTGCAAATACAGCTGTGCTTTGATTTTATTCTTGCTTTGATTTTATTTGATGACTTTGCCAGTGTTGTGTGTTCCTTTAAATATGTTTTATCAAAGGACTACTGCCAGGTCTCTGTTTCGCACATCCTTGCATCTAGAACAAATGCACCTCTTAGTTCTTTTATCCATAAAACATCTTCTTGCCTTTCTTTTCTTTTTATTTTAAAATCAACACACGTCATTAAAGAAAGTTGGCAAGCAGATAAATGTGAGAGAAAAATCACCATAGTCATACCACCTGAACACAGCTACCATCAAAATTTTTCTGGGTTCCTGTTGCTGTTGCTGTTTTCCAAAACATGTTTTGGTTTTTAGAGTGACATGACACTGGATATATAATTGTTATGTCTTGAAGTTTTTCCTATTATGCCACAGACATTTTCATGGATTAATTTTTCTATTTATACCTCCCATCTCATTTTAGAAAATTTTAGGTTTTCAGAAGAGTTTTGAAGATAATGCAGACAATTCCCATACACCCAACACACTGTTTCCCAATTATGAACATCTTACATTAGTATATTTCCTGTGTCACAATTCATGAAATAATATTGATGCATCATTATTAATGAAAGCTGATGCTTTATATAGATTCCCTAAGTTTTCCCCCATGTCTCTTTTCTGTTCCAAGATGCCATCCAGGATACCACATTACATTTATTGTCAGGTATTCCTAGGCTTCTCTTGGAAGCTTCTCAGAATTTCTTTTTCTTTTCTTTCTTTTTTTTGATGACCTTAACAGTTTTGAAGCCTACATTCAGGCATGTAGGATGCCCCTCTATTGGAATTTGTCTGATGTTTTTCTTATAATTAGATGTGTTATCGGAGAAAGACCTCAAAGGTAAAGTGCCACAGTCATTACATCATATTAAAGCTATCAACGTGACATATTACAGTTGATGTTGACCTTGATCACCTGGATGTGGTAGTGATTGACAGTTTTTCCACTGTAAAGTTAGTCCTTTATCTCTGTTTTGATGTTGTACTTTTTGGAAGGAGGTCACCGTGAGCGGCCATGCTAAGCAGTAGAGAGCTCTACTCTTGAGAACTCCCTTGAGAAAAGAATATCTACATAACTTAATTGAAATACTTTTCATGGGAGAGATGTCTAACTTCTCCATTTATTATGTAGTCAATAACATATAATAATTATGCATATGTATATATCAGTATGGACTCATAAATATATGTTTCATACTTTGGTTTATAATACAATACTAATTCACTTATTTTGTGGCTCAACTCATCCTTGAGAGCTCTTTTAGTTGACTCTTGTGCCCTTATGAAGTATGCCTATCTGTGTGGTGGGTTTTTTTTAACACCTTCTTTCTTGCCAGCACAATAATGAATCACCTTTCCATTCGATTCTCTGTATCATCAATTATCTAATGTAATACTTATTTCCTGAGACTGGAACAGCTGGAATCATAATAACTGTTAACAAAATACGAGCTCTCACACATATCATCGCCCTGCCTCAGAATCACTGATGGGCTGGATCCAGTTCCTCTTTTATGCTTCAAGCAGATGGGAGAGGTTTTCCTCAAGTGATTGTGAACAGCTGTGAGTGACTGTATTTTCCACCTCACAGTTTCAATCATTTGTTTATTCTGAGGACAGCTCTTTATTCACTCCTAATGAACAGGGCAGTTCACGTCATTATTCTTGAAGCCATAAATTCTAAGTGAACTTGGGCAAGTTACTTCTTTCCCTAATTCTTCATCTGCCAAATGAGGAAAAAAAAATCCTTGACTGGAAGAGCTATCAATAAAGTGTAATATTGCATGCATCATATATATATATATATATGTATAATCACATAACGTATATTTATATACTATGCATAAATGAAAATATAAAATGTCTTCTTTACACATACACAAATGTACAGGTATGCAATTGATATTTATAGACATTTCATAAATACAAATTTCCCTATTTTCCCCCTCAGATTTAGTGCATCTATGTGATGATATTACAGCTTCACTGCATGGCTTCTTTACCAGGTTCTTCTCATCCAACAAGCAAGCTCATGTTCTTGAGGACCGAGGCAGAGAAAAACTGAGTATCACTTAGTGATAACTATTTTCTGAGCCCAATGACTGTCTTTGAACCAATTTGAATTGGCTCCATTTAACTTGAGTTCCTAATCTAGGAGAACAAAGAAAGATATTACGCTTTCTCCCTTACAGTTTTTGGCACCCAACATGGGACAGCTGAGACATTGCACTCACACATGTACCTGCAGATGAGGTCCTGAGACAACAGACAAAAAGCTGGGAACAAGGCAAAAATATTTTGCTAATATCAGCTCTCCTGGATCTGTGCCTGGAGTGCCCAGCTGAGAGGGAAAGGTAAACATTCCTTCATGTCCCTTCCTTTCCAAATTTAGTTTAGCATGAGAAAATCATTTGTTTGGATTGTGACCCTTGAGTATTTGTTCTGAGTCATTTGTGAGATATTACTTTTGCCTTGTTAATCTGTCTTCTGTTATAAGTGTGCCAGCCATTAACTTTCCTTTCTCCCATGCTGCTTTGTTGGGGACATCCCTGAATAGGAAGGACAGTTTTGATGTTTTCTGTGATTATGCTTTTCAGAGGGCACCTTCATCTTTCTCATGAATACATTCCCTGATGCATGTGTCTTCTCTGTATGACCACACAGGTCTGGATTCATATATTTAGCCTTTGATTATCTTCCTTTTTCATATCTGTAATGTCATGCCCATGCTATTCTTGAAATACTATTTGACCCTTTTCTTCTCTATAAACACGTTCCTATCAATGTGGATCAAAGTGAGAAAATGCTTACAAATACTAGAGAAGCCACCAGTTGCCAGTCCTGTGTTTCGGATTGAGATACACCTTACACCGTGACTGGTAAATCAATGATAGTGCTTCATCAAATTTCCCCTGTGCAAACAGGAGGGAAGAGATGCTATAGTGAGCACCAAAAAGAATGCTCCAAGGAAGATATCCAGGGACTTATTATATCTCACATTAGAGCTGTGATAGCAGCTTACCTGAATTGACTTACCTTTTCAATTCAGTATTGGTAGCATAGCAATGTTTGCTGCTCCGTATCCTGGAAAAATATTGATTGGGCTAATGTGGAATATTCTCTATGGCAACAACTTCTGCCATCCCCTTTCTATATGTATACACGGATTATTTGGGGCTAAACACACAAACCAGGTAAGGCATTTTGAAAGGCTAAATTAAATTTAACTTGTATTTAAAACAAAAGGTGACATTATTGTTAACCACTTACTATCAAATTTTCTTTTTGTTTTCCCCACACATTTTTCTTTGAGGATGTAGTTGTAGCGAGTGGTCTTGGTTTAAATTTGGGACCTTTATCCTCCTGTCTCTTTTGCTAAAGAACTCACTCTGGCAGGCCTCTTCACATTCACATTGTCTCACACCTGGAACTAGGCATCGCTTAGTCTTCAACATGCAAGTATAGTCACGCATTGCTTAACAACGGGGATATGTTCCTAGAAGTGAATCATTAGGTGATTTTGTCATTGTGAAAATATCATAGACTGTCGCTACACAAGCCTGTATCATATACTCTACTACACATCTAAGTTGTATGGTATAGCCTCTTGTTTCTAGGCCACAAACATGTACAGCATTTTATTGTACTGAACACTGTATGTAATTGTAACACAATGGTAAGTATTGGTGTTTCTAAACATAGAAAAAATAGTAAAAGTATAATATAAAATATGGCATGCCTGTATAAGGCACTTATCATGGATGAAGTTTGCAGGAATGGAAGTTGCTCTGGGTGAGTCAGCGAGTGCTGAGTGAATGTGAAGGCCTAGGACATTACGGCACACTACTGTTGACTTTATAAACACCGTACACTTAAGTTTTACTAAATTTATTTTTTAAAAGATTATTCTTTATTCAATAATAAATTAAGCTTAGCTTATTGTAACTTCTTTATAGGCTTATTAATTTATTTACCTTTTTGACTCTTTTGTAGTAACAGCTTAAAATAACACACAATGTATAGCTGTACAAAAATATTTTCTTCTTTATATCCTTGTTCTATAAACTTTTTTCTATTTTAAAAATTCTTTACTTTCTTTTACATTTTAAATTTTGTTAAAAATTCATATGTGAATAGGCATTAGCCTAGGCCTGCACAGGGTCAGGATCATTAATATCACTGTGTTCTCCCTCCATATCTTGTCTCACTGGAAGGTCTTCAGTGGCAATAAATAACATGCATGGAGCTGTCATCACTTATGTCAGCAATGCCTCCTTCCAGAATATCTTCTGAAGAACCTGCCTGAGATACACACACACACACACACACACACACACACGCAGAAGGAGCACGCCCTAACAATAAAAAGTATAGTGTAGTAAATACATAAGCCTATAGCATAGTCATTTATTATTATCAAGTATTATGTACTGTGTATAATTGTATATGCTAGGCATTTACATGACTGGGCAGTAGAATTGTTTACAACAGCACCACCACAAACATGTGAGTGATGCACTGATCTAGGACATTATGATGGCTACAATGTCATTACACAATAGAAAAGTTTCAACTCCATTATAGTTATATGGGACTGCTGTTGTACATGTGGTCCATCATTGACCAAAATGTTGTCATGTGGCACACGATGGTACATAGCCTGATCTAATTCCTTCAGGATCTCCATATTAAACTGAGACATCGCTGATATGTGCCAGAACCTGTCTTTTCAAATTTCAGGGAAGAAATGTAATCTCCTATTGCACTCATTTGTGGGGTACCCATGGCCATTTCAGGTTTCAAAGCAGTCTCCACACACTTGGGCCTCCCAGGCCCCACAAACCTACTTACTACTATTATGTCTGAGTCACTCAGGGCTTTGATAGCCAAGGCTTCAGTAAAAGACTTATTTAAGAGACAGGTTTAAGGTATGTCTTAACCCAAAGTAGTAGGTGGGAGTAGAAAGAGGGGCAAGAGAGGCTTTACATTTATTGGGTAATTATGTTTCAGGATCTGGGCTAAGTTCTGCATCTGGGATATTTCAGCAGACTGACAGTACAGAAGCAGGGACCGGGAGATATTGTCTAATAGACTCACAGTGCAGCCACCCCCAGATTCATCAAAACAGAAACACTCCTACCCCTTCAGAAATTGCCTTTGGCCGAAAAGAGTTGCCTCACTTCTCTCTCACTTTCCTTCATTAGCACCTGTATCTCATGACTGATGGATATAGGTTCATAAAGGGCACCTTGACAAACTCTGCAAGGTCCATCTGAGACCCAGCATTCTGGAGCTGAAGCCTTTGTTGTGATTGCATTGCAGCTCAACTTCTCTCCCTGCCTAATTCTGTTTCTCTCATCCCTCCACATTTGTTGAACACTCCCCAGTAAATTTCCTGCATGCTAATTTTTTTTTCTGTCTGCCTCCTAGAGTAACTCAAACTACAACAGTTGGGTTCTAGTGTCATCTACTTTCATTGCTTAACACATTGGGCCTCATGTTTCTAATTGGAAAACTAAGGAAGCTGAATTAGTCTGTCAAGTTCATTTCCAAGTCCATGATTATAACTAAAAAGAGGGAGTAGTAGTTGGGAGAGACATTGGCAGCCTTAAATCATAACAAGTAGCCTCCGCTTCCAGAATCAAAGCCTTAGTCCTGCATAGATCAGAAATCCCTACAGTAATCCTTCACTGTCATTGATCAGTGTCATTTATTATATATTTTATTCTTTTCTAGGCTTTTTGTTTTTCAACATGTAGTTATGTATGCCACATGTGAGATCATTTTATTCCTTTCAAATAAATCATGTAACTTCAGTGTTTGTCAAGGAACCCAAAGTAGTGAAATGTGAATTGAGAAAAGTTCAACTGAACAAGTTCCATTAATTTTCAGGAAAGACAAGTCAAGGTCGGTCAAAAGAAGAAAAATGAAGAATATCGCAAAGTGATTTTTTTAATGGGGGCAATTAAGCCTTAGGAGTATGTTTATTTTAGTCCTTTTGAATATATCTTATAGCCTATAAATAAGATATAGGAGTTTATAAAACAAAGCCCATAAGATAAATACCTTGAAAATGTAAAATATTTGACAATTTGATGTATTTTGACTATATTTAACATTACTGAAAATGAAATCAGTATATTCTGTTTCCATGATATCAAAACTTTCTGGAAAAAAAGTCAGTCCTTTATTTTATTTAACTTTCACATTTCATTAAATAGCTAGATGTTTGACATCATTTAAGAAATCATTGAGAGTATTATATATATATATCAATTCAAATGTTTAGCATCACATAAATAAGTCAATTCCGGAAAGAAGGTCAAAAGTAATGAAAGCATAAAGTTCTCCCAGCTAAATTTTTTAAAGTATTGTCACTGGAATTTTAAAATGTTCTCCTTTCTTTTTTCAGGGCCCCAGGCATCTCAATAAATAAAACAAAAAAAAGTACTTATTTGTACCAAGAAGAAAATATTTTTTTAGAATTGAGCATTTCTGTTATACTTATATACATTGATTTCAATGTTGAAACCAACCAGTTATTTTGAGCTATTTCCTGAACTATATGATATTCATGTTATTTTTTCCTAGATATCTCTCAGTCTCACACTGATTCCTCTGCTTTTTCTCTTATCTTTCCATAATCTATTTTCCAAACAGTAGTTAATGAGGTTTTACAACATAGATATGGTTATGCCACTCCTCTGCTTAAAATCCTCTAAGGGATTCCCATCATATGTACGATCAAATATTTTCATCATTGACTAGAAGCTCCACATGGCAGCCTCCTGTCTCCAGCCTCTCCTTCTTTCCCTTTTCCTCCTTCTTCTTCTTTTCTCTGTAGAGTACCATGAACCTTCTTTCAGTTCCTTTAACACACCAAGCTCTCAGGCCTTTTGTACTAACTGTTTTATCAAGTTAAACTCATTTTTATTCTCACTTAATTAGGGAGATGAATTACAAACCATTGATCTTAACATTTTCCTTAGGTTTACATGCCCCAGATTTTACATAGCTGCATTTCTTTTGTAATTCTGTCTTGGCTTTAATTTCACATCTCAGAAAGGCCCTCCCTGACCATGGAATCTGAAGTGGCATTCTTCTTCCCCAGAATTTATCATCTATATCTGTTTATTTTCTTCTTCAGCACCATCTGAAATTATCTTATTTAGTAATTTGTTTAATGTTTGGTTTCCCTCACTAAATGAGAATTCATGAAGTTAGGAACCTTGATTATATTCTTTTCTTGTTTGTTTATTTTTGGTTTTTATGAGACTAGGTCTCATTCTGTCACCAAGGGTGAAGTACAGTGGCACAATCACAGCTCATTGCAGCCTCAACCTCCCAGGCTCAAGTGATCATCCTGCTTCAGCCTCCTGAGTAGCTAGAATGACAGGCATCCACCAGCATACCTGGCTAATTTTAAAAGTTTTTTTGTAGAGATGGGGTTTCACTATGTTTCCTAGGCTGACCTCAAATTCCTGGGGTCAAGTGATCCTCCCATCTGGGCCTCCCAAAGTGTTGGATTACAGGCATGAGTTACCACACCTGGCCTTCACTATATTCTTAACATGGGTTCTGTGGTGGGCAAGTTTATGTAAATCCCCCCACAAAAGCCCAAGGAAGCAGCAAGGCTGAGACGGAGGCTGAGAAACCTAGTTTATTAGAGAGAAACATTTAATAGAGACTTAGAAAAGCAAGCCATGTCCATATCTCAGGCAGCAGTGAAATAAGATGGTGGTTCCCCACACTGTTACACCCCAGACCAAGAGCTTATATACGGGAAGGGTGATTCAGAAGGGATGTGTAAGACAATTGAAGTACAATAATATCAAGATTGTTTGACCTAAGGACAGGATATGGGAAATCTTAAGAGGCCTTCCCAGAACTGAGGTTAATCAGAAGTCAACATAGTGGATTATCATCCAACATGGAGTTGCCTTGGCCTTCACAAAATGTAAAATGATTCCTAGAACATACCAGGCACTATGATCTATGTTCTAGTAGATGTTTAATCAAAAGGAAAAGCTTTGCCTCACAAACTCTTAACAATAGATAATCATCACAGCAGATAAAAGGGATATATCAATTAAATCAGCATTATAAATTATCTTTTAACCAATTCCCCAATAAAATATACTTTTCTTAATAGTCCTCCATGATATGTTTTCTCTAGGTCCTCATGATACACTGAGTTCATTTACTCCATTGATGGCCAATATTTAGATGGCCCTATGTAAAGAATAACTAAGGAATTGAGGATGTTTCATTAATTTTATTATGCAAGTATACAAGGTAATTGTAGAAGGTATAGAAAAAGCTGATAAATATGATAGTAACCTGTGATTCTGTCACTTAACTGTAGTAAAATTTGTGTATTTTTTCAGCTTTTTGGCTTGTTTGTATTGGATAATCACAGGATTGAAATCATGACCTATGCTCAGAAAGTTAATTTTGATGCTTTGGATAGAATTCATGAGATTAGAAAAAACTAGAAATAAGTGACAGTAAGAGGTTTTGTAATACCAAAAGAAAAATTTAATGAGGATGTAAATTATGACTGACATAGTGGGAATACAAATGTGACATTTGAAAGATTATTCACGAAATCTAAAGCAGATTTCAGGGACAAAAAAAGAAAAACAATCAAAATTAATATGGAAATTCATGAATACATAAATCCATGTATGTACTAAACAGTCCTTTATAATAAGTTTTCAGTGAATCAGATACTCATTTAGGTGTTGTGGTTAAGAAGAGAACACATTAGAAAATAAAAATACTTTCAAAAGCATTTCCATTGTGGCCTTAAAAGAGAGAGAGATATAAAAGAAAGACACAGAATTCAGTTATGAAAAATATGGTTGATATTGGAGGAGAGAAGAAGATAATGCAGGGATTTTAAGAAGTAAAAGACCTTCATTAAAAAGAGTAGATGGGATACTTTAAAGACAAGGTTATGATACTGGATAAGAGAATTCCACAGAGTCATAGAGACTCAATGCCACTTACATACTCCCAAAATTAGGTGTCATGGTCATTTGGTCCATTTCGTGCTACCTTAACTAAATACCTGAAACTGAGTAAGTTATACAGAACAGCAATTTATTCCTTTACCATTCTGGAGGCTTGGAAGTCCAAGATCAAAGTGCTGGGAGGCTTGGTGTGTGGTGAGGGCTGCTCTCTGCTTCCAAGATGGTGCCTTGGTGCTACATCCTCCAGCAGGAAGGAACACTACATCCTTACATGGCAGATTGCAGAAGGGCAAAAAATGGTCAAATTCCCTCTGCCAAGCCCTTTTATGATGGTATTAATGTATTCATGAGGGTGAAACCTCGCGAATAGATTCATGGGGAATGAATCTATGGGGAGAATGAAAATGAAACACCAATAGAAAGGCTTCACTTCCCAATGCTGTTGCATTGATTATTAAGTTTCCTACGCATGAATATTTTGTGGGGGAACGCATTCAGTTCATAGCATCAGGATTGGTGTATGACGTTTGTGTAGGGGACACAGTAAGTCCCAATACCTAGAAAACTGCTCAGTGACCTTGCTAAGTCAGTGGAGTACACTGTTCTGAGAGCCATTTCTGAGTCCTTTTGGATCAGAAGGTTCAACTGCAAGTAACTAAATGTGCACAAAATGCGGCCACCTCTATAACCAAAATCTGGCTTCTCCTTCTCCCCCAACCTTTTGGCACAGGATCAACTGTTGATTATAGTGTGACCCAGAGAAGGTAGAAGGGGAAACTGATGGAATCGATTTTGCTTCAGGATGAAAATATAACATTTCTTAGATTCCAGTGTGTAGCTAGAAAAACATACCTATTCCCCAAAGAAATAGAATAAAATATATTTTTCATAACCCTCAGGAAAGCTTACATTATAGAGAATACAAAAGAAGGAAAATAGTAAGAACTAGAATAGAGTAGAATATTGAGGGAATATAAAACAAAGATATTCTGTTAAAGAGGTGATCAATAGCATCAAAAGAATGGGAAGATCATCAGTATAAAATATTACAAAAGGTTAAAAGATAAAAACTCAAAGTTCCTTGAATGTTCTTTTAAACCATGGGAATCTTTAAAAGAAGATTATATTACATTCTATTTCATCCTAAAGCAAAATCAATTCCATCAGTTTCCCTTGTACCTCCTCTGGGTCACACTGTAATCATTAGTACATGCTGTGATAAGAAAAAAAACATGGGGCTAATGTTTTTAAAGAATTTGGGCATTAAAGAGAACCTTGTCTCATTTTATGAAGAATGCAGATAAAATTGCCAGATAAATTTCAGTCCAAATTACACAATAATTTTTTTTTTATTCAAAAGTATTTCAAACATTATCTCTAGTAAGAGTTAGAATATAGAAATAAAGAGAGAATTTCCATTTTTAATGGAAATATTTCCATATTATTTCCTATATTTGGAAAATTTTTGGCCATTATTTCTTTAAATAAGCTTTCCTACCCTTTATCTTTCTCTCTCCATTTCTTCTCTTTCTAAAGTAGCCATACATGTATATAATTCTTCTCATTGATACCCTGTATGTCCTTTAGACTTTCATCACTGTTTTTAATTGTTTTTCTTTTGCTCCCTTAACTAGATAATTTCACATGACCTTATTCAAGTTCAGTGATTGTTTCTTCTGCTGTTTACCCCTCTAGTGAGTTTTTAGGTTTGTTACTATGTTTTTAACTTCAAAAATTATATTGGTTCTTTTTGATATTTTCTATGTATTTATTGAAATTCTCATTTTGTTTTCGTTTTTTGGGGATCATTAAACATTGTTTGCTGCAAAGGTATTTAAATTATTTGACAGATAATTTATATATCTCCATTTCCGTAGGCCGTGTTTCTGGAGATTTATTCTGATCCTCTGATTGGATGACTTTCTCTGCTTTTTTTTTTTTTTTTTTTTTTGGATCTTGTAACTTTTTGTTGTCATCTGCATATTTGAAAAAACAACCACTTTTCCCAGTCATTCTAAACTGGCTTCATACAAGAAAATATCTTCACCAATCAGCCTGACTAGAGATTCTGGGAAGTTCTCAAACCTTTTCCCTGCATGTGCATCTTCTCAACCTGTATATGTGCATTTCTAATTAGAGGAATCTGTGGTTCCTTTTCTCAGGAGATCATAATCTCTTGTTTCTTTTGATGTCTATCTTGTGTACCATAAGTCATCTGAAGCTGCAGCACACCACCCAACTTTGCTTTGCTTTCAGTGGTCCCAAGGCACCTAGAGTATGTCAAATCTCATCCACACTCCCAAACAGGCAAGAGAGAATTTTAGTCTCTTGGACAGTCCCTTGAAAAACAGGATATTGGATATGCATTCCACTTTTCTCTCTTGTCCTGGTAGAGAGATTGCCAACCTGCATTGGCTTCTCTCTGATGTACTATCTGTCTTCTGGAGCAGCAGGACATAACCCAGCTATTTTGTTCTCAGTGGCCTCCAAGCATGTATAATATGGCAGGTCCCATCAGGCCTCAAGGAGGAGACAGAACCTTGGTTTTTGGACATCACTGGAAAAGTCAGAGAATTGGACATAGAGTCCAGTCTTCTTTTCCCTCCTCAAGAGAAGCCAAGAGCTGGGAGTTTCCTCGTGATCATGTGGCACAATGCTCAGAGAGGAACTATGGTGAGAGAATGACACAGATTTTCATAGTAACTTTGACACAGCAGTTTTGTGGTGTGCAGACACATCTCAACTGGTTTCTGGATATTTCACAGTAGGAACTGGTTTATGTATTGTCATTGAATCAGTGTCTCCATGGGAAGAAGGAAGGTCTAGGGCTATCCACTCTGCTGTCTTGCTGATGTTACCCCTCTAAATCATTAGTTTTTAAAGATACTATCCAAGATTTGTTAAGTCAGAAATTTAGATTTTCTTTGAAATATGTAAATCATCTTCTTCACTGAAACTGTTAATTATTCAAGATTCACCTTCTGTTAATCACATAAAGACTTACAGCAGCTCGTGAAAGTTTTAAGCAAAATAGACAAATTACCTCTAATAGGAGATAGCAGGGATCTGATGTAATTAGCAGGGCCCAATTCTGACTAGTACCTGTGTTAAAATTGTTTCTAGTGTATGACGTTAATTATATGGCTAGTTGTGAATTGCTGCCCTAAACCCTGAATCAAAGTGCATTTTTGTTGCGTATTATAAATGTGTTATTGTCATGGTGTGCAATACAAATTACTCTTAGGGTGTACACAAAGTCTGAATAGTGAATTACCCCCAAGCAGGCTTATCTTTAACTTGTGATTTTTGCAGATTTTGCCTCTCTCATAGTGATTAATATCATACCACCATGTAAGACTTAAGTCATTCAGGAAGGTAGCAACCATACTTCAGAAGTCAGAAAGAAAAAAAATGACTTTCTTTGCTATGAAAATAACATCCTCTGACAAACTGATTAATGAATATTTTTGTTACGGCAAATAAAGATGCAGACAATAAGTACCAGAAGTTATTCCTAAAAATACACACAAACATTCACACACACCATTCTTTCTGAAAGAAAAGACAATTACAAAAGACATTTTAGCAATAAACAAAGTAGTAGTTTACAAAGTGGATCTGTCTGAATTAATGAAAACCCCAGGAGATTAAAGGCACACCTTCCATCTGGAAAATGGTCAAGGAATGAAGTGGAAATAAGTAAAATATGAGCTTGGGGTCTTGGATACAGATCCATTTGGGTAAAAAAGTTGTTAGTTCTGGATGGAGACTCCTTTGTTTTAACAAAGGAACACGTCACCAAATGAAGATCCTTAAAAGAATCTAAGAAAATTAGTAGCTGTGAGCTTAAAAATAACCTCCAGGAAGCCAACACTTCATCTAGGTCACATAATTAAAGCAAATTTTGTCAAGAAAACAAAGCTTTGTGTAGTTGTTTTAATTTGTTTTTGTTTTGTTTTAGTTTGTTTTATACTTTAAAATTTTTGCTTTGACTTGAAAACTAATTTTTGTTTTTTCTACACATTTTAATAAATACTGTCAGAAAAAAAATAATAGTCCACTTGGGACCTTTCTTAAATGTAAGCTGGGAACCTTTCTACCCTCATCAATAACCCTTCTGATTCAATATAGCACTTGTACCCGCATTTAATATTTTAATGTAGTTGTATTTAATGCACTATGGACTATGGGCTAATACTTTGGTGCTGAGGATACAAAAACAAAACAAAACCTTGTCTCTCTTGTCTAAGAGAGAGACAGTCCAGGTGAATAGAAACATCATTTAAATACATAAGTGCACTAAAATGTTATACAGTATACAGAGAAGAAACAGACAATGGTCAATCAACCTATGCATGAAGAAGGCAAGTACACTTTAGAGATGAAGTCTCCAATAAGATGTAATTTTACATACTGGAATGTCTGTTATCAAGGAAACAGAGGGTGGTCAAGTATATTTCTGGCCACGGGAGCACTGAGAACTAAGGCAAATAAATCGTAATGCAGCCTAAATATAGTGACTATAGAAATGTAACATTTTTAAAAATTTTAATCTATTTATTCATGTATTTTGGTAGAGAGAGTGGAAATTCAGGGAGAAGAGTGAAAGAATGAAAGCCACAGAGGTGCACAGGGACTTGATTATCTTGGGTCTTCTGTTTTTAATAATGGGTTGAGCCTTTGTTTAATGAACAGTGGAGGATTTCTGAGGAAATTAGAACTGTTTTCTCTCTTTGTTGAAAAAAAATGGGACAGTAAAAAAAATGTACATCACAAAAAAGACTAAGTGAGAAAAATTATATGAAAGAACCTATTTGTTCTTTGTGATCTGACTTGGTATTATTTCATATTTGGCCTGAAAGATTGAGTTGGCATTGTAAATAAACTAAATGGAATAGAAAACAGTTTTGCAATGTGACAGAAGAAATTTCCTAATATTAACATGTATAATTACCCTTTTTTGAATACAAATCTTTAAACTTTAGCTTTTCCTAAATACTCAACTGGGTTGGACTGAATTACCATTCATTCACTTAAAAAATCTTTACTTTAGAATGTGCAGAAGTTCTAAATTACTAAAATGAAATTTTCAATACTTTCTTGGCTACTTGAAAATCTCATTAACAGTATTATACATTTATAAGGTATTGTCTAATTCCTATGGAAACTCTAAATTTGATAATGGAAGGTATTGTCTAATTCCTATGGAAACTTGAAATTTGATAATGGAATAGTTCAATAAGTTTCTAACCTTTTAAGTGCTAATTCCTGTACAAGTAATTGAGTGAGTGATATAATGATTACTTTGTAGGAGTATGGGAATTATGGTTTTCAACAAAAATGTACTCAAATAATATTTGTCTTAGAGCTGGAGGCCTGACTCTTATAAAATTGAAAAAATTAATTTTTATCCTTTTTACTACCCATAACACTACACAATTGTTGTCAATCTACTGGTACTTGTCAATAGACTGTGAAGTAAATGATTCTTAGTGAGATCTACAAAATGAGGATATCAGCATGAACTAGAATGACCACCTTCTTCTCCAATTTATTCATTCTACTTAGTCTTGACAATATGAGACACTCAAGTCAGCAGCCAGCAACATTTCGAGCACTTTCCAAGTTCACAGCTCAATCAGGTGCTATTTAGAATCTCATTGTTCTGAATCCATATGGGATGAGGGTGTAGTAGCTTTAAATATTTGTATAAAAAGGGCACAAAAATAATTTCTTGTAAAATAATTTCATGTTATAACTCTATAAGGAAAGGTTTTCCAAAGTTCATTGGACTTCTGTCACTCATTATCAAAATAGTTTCTTAGGTCAGTGCGATATGGCTCAGTATTAGAGTGCATTGTTCCTGCAGCAGATGTCTACAATCCACGGGATGATAAACTGTGAGAAATTAGCTTTTATTCAAGGATATGTGCTTACTGTTATTTGCCAAGAGTTGAGATTAAATACATGCTACAGCTGTCATTCAAATGGATTAAATAAGATTCCATTTGTGATTTACAAACGAAGGAAAGAAGAGACTGCTAAATAGTCATACTTTCATGCTTTGTTCTAAGACATTTCTAAATAAAATTTTGTCCTCAGACTTGCGAAAAAAGCTTATGGACTCCATGTGCATATAAAAGCAGAAAATTGGTTCTTATTTAGTGATACTGTGTTCCTAAAATTGCTTTCCATGTAAAAGTCATGCATCTTGTATTTTAAAATTCATCTGGGCCTTAATTACTCTAAACTTAGTGCATTTTCCATCAAATAACAAAGAAGTTATATTTCTCAATGTAAGTGCATTGGCTTTTCTTGCACTTCCTGTTACCATGTGAATGGGGAAAAAATAACATTCCCCAGTTATCCAAATCAGAAAATTCTTCTTGGGGTTCAACTATAAATACTGTTGCTGTCTATTTGAGGCGATAGTAGCACCAAACCTTACTTTTCTCATCTGAAAAACGAAGAATGAGCTCTGTCTCATAAAGGCCAGCACCTCATGGCAACACTCACTAAATACTTGTGTAATTATTCTCAAAGAATTAAATGGTCTTTTTGTAAGTATGTTTGCCCTATATTTTTATATTTTGCCATAATTGAATTCCCTAACCAGTAAAAATATGTAATAGTTGCATATGCTAATTATGGAAATGAAAACATTTGTGCTATTTTCTGCTTAGTGTATTAAAATGTTTAATTTTAACAAATTTTTATTAAACTTGAAAGTACAGTGTATAATCAAATGATAAACATATAGAAAAGTTGAAATGTAACCAGATCTTATACATGTACCCTACCCTAATATTTCAGTAATAACATTAATTTTTTCAAAATATATATACGTATTCACAATATATATTGTGTTTGTTTATTTCATTTCAAATTCTACATTAGGCTTCTAGTCTGAGCCACCATTATCTCCTACATGCATGATTGTAATGGTCTTCTAATTAATCTCTCTTCATTCACTCTAGAGTTCCTCCAATATATTGTCTACTCAGAAGCTAGAAAAGTGCTCTTAAAACACAAAACTTTTGTGCCACTTACTGGCATAAAACCTCCTGTGCCTGACCACTGCACTCACTTTAAAATCCAAAGACCTCAATTCAAATGTCAGGCCCTCCATGAGATAGAGCCTCATCTCTTGCTATGTATATTCCCTTCCATTCTCTATTCTCCTGCACTGGCCTTCTTCTAGTTTCTTGAACTGACTGTGCTCTTGGCATTAAGAACAGATTGCAAGCATACGTCTATGTAAGTATTTGTTTAATGAGTTTCTGTCTCTCCCACTTATCTAAGAGCTCTAGGAAAGGAGTGTAGCATCTATTTGTCCACTGCTGTGCCCTCAGCACCTTGCACAGTGCTTGACAAAAATCAATAATGTGCAATAAATATTTGTTCAAGAAATGAATGAATACTGGTTTAGCACCTGCTAAGTGTCAGGCATAGAGCTAGGCACTTAAGATATAAATAAATACAAAAGAGTGCCTTTCTTCAGTGAGCTCCAGTCTAGTGGAGAGGGTAAGAACTGAGTAAACAAATAGAGCATTTAGCAGTCTTCTACCAGAGCAAAGCATGGGATGCTATGAGAGCAGAATGAGGTCAAGAATCTTTCTCAAGAGAGATGATTTCTGAGATGCATTTTGAAGGATGTCAGAAGTTAGGCCAAGAAGGGTAGGGAAAGAGTCATGACAATGGAAGGCAAATGAAAGGTGATTTGGAAAGTTGGACATGGAGAATAAAGCGAAATATATATCAATATCAATTTGGATCCCCTCAAAAATAAGAAAACACCACCTCATGAGAGCTTTATAATTTCTATTTTGTATTTATTATTTATAATTATTGTCAGAAAAGTTAAAGATTTATCCAAAATCCACAGCTAAACAACATGTCCAGGATAAGAAGATCTATCTCTCTATCTCTATCTATCCATCTATAGTTTACTTCAAAGCCCATTTCTTGTTTTATAGTAAGCTAGATATTCCTTTTTAAAAATAAAAAAACTTTTATTCTAAGTTCAGTGGTACAAGTGCGGGTTTGTTACATAAGAAAGCGTGTGTTATGAGGGTTTGTTGTATAGTTTATTTTATCATCCAGGTATTAAGTCTAGCACCATTATTTTTCCTGATCATTTCCCTCTTTCCACCCTTCACCCTCCAAAAGACCCCAGTGTGTATTGTCCCCCTCTATGTGTCCATGAGTTATCATTATTTGGCTCCCACTTGTAAGTGAGAACATGCAGCATTTGGTTTTCTGTTCCTATGTCAGTTTGCTAAGGGTAATGGCCTACAGTTCCGTTCATGTCCCTGCAAAGGAAATAATCTTGTTCTTTTTTATACTGCATAGTACTTCATGGTGAATATGTACCGCATTTTCTTTATCTAGTCTATTGAGTGGCAATTTAGGTGAATTCTATGTCTTTGCTATTGTGAATAGGGCTGCAATGAACATACACATGCATGTGACTTTATAATAGAATAATTTATATTCCTTGAGTATATGCCCAGTAATGGGATTGCTGGGTCAAATATGTCTGTCTCATTCTGGCACGAGATGGTACACATTGTGGTTTTGATTTGCATTTCTCTGATAATCAGTGATGTTGAGCTTTTCTTCATGTTAATTGGTCACATGTACGTGTTCTTTTGAGAACTATCTGTTCGTGTCCTTTGCCCACTTTTTAATGGGATTGTTTGTCTCTTGTAAATTAGTTTAAGTTCCTTGTAGATTCTGGATATTAGACCTTTGTCAGATGATAAATTGCAAAAATTTTCTCCCTTTCTGTAGGTTATCTGTTCACTCTGATGATAGTTTCTTTTGCTGTGCAGAAGCTCTTTAGTTTAATTAGATCTCATTTGTCAATTTTTGCGTTTGTTGCAATTGATTTTGGCATTTTCATCATGAAATCTTTGCCCATGCCTATGTCCTGAGTGGTATTGCCTAGATTTCCTTCTAGAGCTTTTATAGTTTTGGGTTTTACATTTAAGTCTTTAATCCATCTTGAGTTAATTTTTGTATAAGTTGTAAGAAAGGGGTCCAGTTTCAGTTTTCTGCATATGGCTAGTCAGTTCTTCCAGCACCATTTATTAAATAGGGAATCCTTTCCCCATTGCTTGTTTTTGTCAGGTTTGTCAAAGGACAGATGCCTCTAGGTGTGTAGTACTATTTCTGGGTTTTCTATTCTGCTCCATTGATCTGTGTCTGTTCTGTACCAGTACCATGCTGTTTTCTGTTACTGTAGCCCTGTAGTATAGTTTGCAGTTGGGTAGTGTGATGCTTCCAGCTTTTTTTTTTTTTTTTTTTTTTTTTTTTGCCCATAACTGCCTTGACTATTCAAGCTCTTTTTGGATTCCATATGAATTTTAAAAGTTTTCTCTTGTTCTGTTAAGAATGTCAATGGTAGTTTAATGGGAATAGCATTAAATCTAACAACTGCTTTGGGCAGTATGGCCATCTTAACGGTACTGATTCTTCCCATGCATTTGTTTGTGTCATCTCTGATTTCTTTGAGCAGTGTTTTGTAGTTCTCCTTGTAGAGATCTTTCACTTCCCTAGTTTGCTGTATTCTGAGATATTTTATTCTTCTGCGGCAATTGTGAATAGGAACTTGTTCCTGATTTGACTCTTGGGCAAGCTAGCTTTTCAATTAAGATATTAATATTATTAGTATAGTTACATAAACCTTTACCACCGCTCATTGCAATTTGCCTCTTTATCCAATTAGCTCCTAAGAATGTTTTCAAGTAGGAATACAAATTCATTTGTGACATGTAACCTAAATACATTTTTGCCTTACAAGACCATATAACTTGATCCACAACTTTTATCAGAAAATATTCTGAATTTTTGTTGAGTCTTATTTATTATCACTTTTGTAAACCATGAATCATAAACAATTTGTGTCTTTGAATCTTTCCAAGTCCTCTCCCCTAATTGAATTAGCTAAAAAGCCTTTAAATCCTCTATAACAATGTTATATCATTTCAACCTAAATTGCTATATTAATCAGAGTTCACCAGAGAAGCATAACCAAGAGATTATATTATATATAATATTAATTTTACTATACATAATGATATATTTTAGATGTATTAAAATCAATTTTGTGTGTGTGTGTGTGTGTGTGTGTGTGTAGAAAAATAGATATCCAAAGATCGAAGGCTCCCATTGTAAAGAACCATAATAGCATGTGAATTCTGCACCAGCAACCAAGGTACCCAGGTTCTCTCATCAGAACTGTTTAGGTGGCTGGCGTAATCCACGGAGAGGAAGGAAGAGCAATGTGGTATGGTGCCCCACTTGAGAGTCACACAGGGCAGGAGAGACCCACCCCCAGCCAAGGCAGGCTGTGACTGAGCATGCTACCCAGTTGGGGAAACACTACTTTTTCCACAGAACTGGGCAACCCACAGGTTGGAAGATCCTACTCATGAACCCATGCCACCGGGGTCTAGGGTCCCAACCCCAGAGCCACACAGATTCTCAACAGCCTCTCAGCTAGAATCTGCTTAAGCCTGCGGAGTTCCCAGGGGGAGGGGTGACCAGCACCATAGCTGCAGCTGCCTGTGGTCTAAGCTGCTTGAGCTGCTTGGAGGAGGGGCAGCAGCCAGCAGTGGTGCTAATAACTGCCCAGCAGTGGGGCTAATAACTGCCTAACACGCTAAGTTTCCTGGGTGGGGAAGGGAGGCAGCCATCTCTATAGTTTCAGGCTGCACTTTTCCCCTGCTGGAGCCAGGGAGACTGGTTGGCTTGGTCCCAAAAGGTGTTCCCCACAGCCCAACACACCAGATGTGGCTGTGTCCAGAGCACCTCTTTATGCCAGACCCTGACTTATTCTTCCTCACGGGGTGGGACTTCCCAGCAGGAACTTCAACAACTCCAGCCAGGGGCTCAGGGACAGAACACTGATCTCCTTGGGCCTGAGCCACTAGGGGAAGGGGTGACTGCAGTCTCTGCGGACCAGCAGACTTAGCCTTTCCTTCTGGTAGTTCCGATGAATCCAGGCAGCCTGGTTGAGTGGGTTCCCCCAAGTGAAGCACACAACCTCCACCAAGGGAGAGACAAAGTACTTTGTTAAATGGGTCCTATTCCCCATGACACCCAATTGGGTGAGGCCTTCCAACAGGGGTTGTCAGACACCCTATACAGAAGCAATCCTATTGGCATCAGGTTGGTGCCCCTTGAGGTCAGAGATCCCAGAAGAAACAAGCACCCATCTTTGCTGCTCCCCAGCATCCCTGAGTGACATCTCTAGGTGTGGGAATGAACTAGATGAAGAGGGGCTGAAGTGAACCCCCAGCAAACAGCAGCAGCCCTATAGAAGAGGGAACTGACCATTGAAAGGAAAACAAGCAAACGGAAAGCAACAACAACAACATTAACAACAACAAAAAAGTTCCCACAAAAACCACATCCAAGGACAGCAGCCTCAAAGACTGAAACTAGACAAACTCGTAAAGATGAGAATCAACCAAAAAATACTGAAAACTCAAAAGGCCAGAGAGCCTCTTCTCCTCCAAATGATCGCAACACTCCTCCAGCAAGGGAGCAGAACTGGACAGAGGATAAGACAGATAAATTGACAGAAGTAGGCTTCAAAAGATAGGTAATAAAAAATTCTCTTGAGCTAAAGGAGCATGTTCTAACCCAATGCAAAGAAGCTAAGAACCTTGATAAAAGGTTAAAGGAGATGCTAACTCAAATAACTAGTTTGGAGAAGAACATAAATGACCTGATGGAGCTGAAAAAAAATACACCACGCAAGAACTGTGAAGCATACACAAGTATCAGTAGCTGAATCAACCAAGGAGAAGAAAGGATATCAGAATTTGAAGACCACCTTGCTGAAATAAGGCATGCAGACAAGAGTAGAGAAAAAAGAATGAAAAGGAATGAACAAAGCCTCCAAGAAATATGGGACTATGTAAAAAGACTTAACCTATCATTGACTGGAGTACATGAAGGAGATAGGAAGAATAGAAATGAGCTGGAAAACATGCTTCAAGATATTATCCAGGAAAACTTCCCCAACCTAGCAAGGTAAGCCAACATGCAAGTTCAGGAAATACAGAGACCACCACTAAGATACTCCATGAGAAGATCAACCCCAAGACACATAATCATCAGATTCTCCAAGGCTGAAAGGAAGGAAAAAATATTAAGGACACCCAGAAAAGCCTGATCACCTACATAGTGAAGCCTATCAGACTAATTGACAGACTGTTAAGAAAATATGGCACATATACACCATGGAATACTATGCAGCCATAAAAAGGGATGAGTTCGTGTTCTTTGAGGGACATGGATGCAGTTGGAAACCATCATTCGCAGCAAACTATTGCAAGAACAGAAAACCAAATACCGCATGTTCTCACTTATAGGTGGAAATTGAACAATGAGATCACTTGGACATGGGAAGGGGAACATCACACACCGGGGCCTATTGTGGGGAGCGGGGAAGGGGGAGGGATTGCATTTGGAGTTATACCTGATGTAAATGACGAGTTGATGGGTGCTGACGAGTTGATGGGTGCAGCACACCAACATGGCATGTGTATACATATGTAAAAAACCTGCACGTTGTGCACATGTACCCTAGAACTTAAAGTATAACTAAAAAAAAAAAAAAAAAGTAAGGAAAAAAGCTGAAGCAAAACATGTTAAAATCTACCTAAGAAAAAAAAAGAAAGAAAACAGAAGACAAGGGCATTGGTGTGAACACCCCATAACTTATCTACAATGCTTAGATATTGATTTGTTTACTTTCAAGCCAGTGATCAGCAATATGTGTTAAAAAATAAGTAAACTTTTGGACAAAATATTGTATAGCACTTAAATCACTAAATATTTATTTACATAGAAAATTTCCAAAGTAAGATTGTACAGATACAAAACACTGTATGGGAAGTCTGTGTTTAGCCTCAAACCACATTAATAAAACCCTTTTAACATCCTGTGAACTGCAGCAATAAAAAGAATCAGATCACAGACTGTGTCAAAGCACTAAATATTTTATTTCTCTTTCCTTTGAATAATATCCTTCTGCTGTCGTAGGTGAAACTTCCCATGATTTATCACTCTAAATCTGAGGAGTGAAAAAAATCAAACGGCAGAGAAAGATACAGAGGGAAGAGAAAGTCAGGAGAGGTAAAGAAAGGACGCAATATTAAATACACTTTCTTTTTCTTAACTTTCCTCTTTTTCTCCTAGATATGAGATTTGCAGCTAAATAATAATTCCTTAACAGAAAAATAAAATCTAAAAGTTTTTGTTTGTTCTGCTTTATTTATCAGAAACATTAGAAAAAGTAAAAGAAAGAGAGAGAGAGACAAACAGAAACAGACAAAGAGAATAAGTTAAACAAAACTCAAAGAAGGATATAGTTTGTCATTGTATAGATCATCTTACAATCAACACTATTTGATTTTTTTATGATACACCAAAGGTTAAATCAACTGAAAAAAAGAAAGCTTATACATGCAGTGAATTCTCAGAGCTATTTGCAACGCAGTTAACATTTTTGATAACATAATTTTATTATAGGTTAAGAGCCAATTATTTTACTCTGTACTTTGTAAAACTAAAAGATGGACTTGTCACGTATTTCCTATTTAATCTTTTAGCATCTGTTTTTCATCTGTGAAATGAGTTATTACACTTGATCTTAGCCACAAGGCCAAGAAGTGATATAAAATGAGTTATTAATCTCTTCCCAAGCTGTTTGAAAGTGTAAAATGAGATGACAAATGAAAAATTATTTCAGATTTAAAACTCTTGATGATGCATCCCTTCTTTAAAAGAAAAAAAATGTAAACTTTGAATAGAAAAATTCTATACAGCTATTCACTATGTATTGAAATTGAGCCAAATATATATTTATCTAAAATTTATGTGATATTTTTTGTGTTTTTGTTTATTAAAACGACCAAATACCAAAATAACTACATGTATACCTAAGTGACTAATGGATTAACAGAATTTTACTGGAGTATCTACAAACTGTGTTTTCTAACATGAGGCTTTTTGAAATTATTATTTGGCAGAATTCTATACACATATCTGAATATCACAACATGTCACAAAAACATAATTTTAAATAATATCAGCAAGCCTAATTATGTTATTTAAGTGACTGACATATAGATATGTAATAACCCAAGGTTTAAAATAAAAATATTCAGTAAAAGGGGACTATTTAGAAAATAAAGCTATTTATAAATAGTTTTTACTAAGCAAATGTTAAGGATATGTTAGTCCATTTTGTATTACTAAAACAAAATACCTGAAAATAGGTAATTTATAAAGAAAAAAGGTTTATTTGGCTTATGGTTCTGGAGGCTGATAAGTCCAAGATTTGGCAGCTGTATCTGGTGAGGGCCTCAGGCTGCTTCTACTCATGGAGGAAAGTGGAAGGGAGGTGAGTCTGTGCAAAGAGTTCATATGAGAGAGAGGAAGCAAAGGAGCAAATCCAAGGAATGCCAGACCCTTTTTAATAACCCACTTTCTGGGAAACTAATCTATTCTTGCAAGAGTGAAAACTCACACTTACCTCAGTAGGAGGGCATTAATCTACTCATATGGGGTCTAGCTCCATGACTAAAACACCTCTCTTTAGACCCTACATCTCTACACTGCCACATTAGGGATCAAATTTCAATATGAGTTTTGATAGACATAAACAATATCCAAACCATAAATCTAATTCTTCAACTTCAGAGAAAGAGGGTTCAATTAATTTTCCCCAACACTCCCTCATGCTTACTCTATGCACAAATTTAGGGGAGAGTGTCCTTAAAGAAAGAATTTTTAACTGCAAACAGAAACTGATGCCAAGCTCCACAAGGTAGTATACTTGGAAGCAACTGAAGAGCAGACAAAATAATCAGAGATGATTATCATTCATAGTGGCCATCAGTATCTGCTCTGCTGAATTTTCTATTAGGAATTGTTGCTGCAATTTTTGAATCAGCATTATAAGTTTTTGTGTTATTTTTATATAAGGAATAGTTGTATTATTTTATCTACATCTATTGGACATCTCAACCTGGCTGTACCATACATTACTGAAACTCAACATATTCATAACTATATTTATTTTTCCCTCAAACTATCTCAACCTTCTGTTTTTTTCTATTCTTGTTCTATTCTTCTCATCTACTCTAGTTCAAATATAGTAACCATAAAATTATTTTGAACTGCTCCCCATCCTCCACAGTATATTATCACATTGAATTGATTCCATTCCTGTATTTTCTCTCACATTTCTCCTTTCCTTTCCTTCCAAATAACTATAATTTTATTTAAGGTCCATTTATCTCCTGCCAACTTTTCAAATAACTTTATCATATCTCCCTATCCAACCTCTTCCTACTCCAATCTACTCTTTACAGTTGCCAAATCCTTCTAGGGAAGAGCAGATTTTGTTACTTCTCTGCTTAAAAATCATTTTTGGTGGGGAAGGGGGAATCTATATACATATAAACCATAAACCCTTCAATGAGGCCGGGCACGGTGGCTCACGCCTGTAATCCCATCACTCTGAGAGGCAGAGGCGAGCGGATCACGAGGTCAGGAGATCCAGACCATCCTGGCTAACATGGTGAAACCCCGTCTCTACTAAAAATACAAAAAATTAGCCAGGCCTGGTGGCGGGCACCTGTAGTCCCAGCTACTCGGGAGGCTGAGGCAGGAGAACGGTGTGAACCCGGGAGGTGGAGCTTGCAGTCAGCCAAGATCGCGGCCACTACACTCCAGCCTGGGTGACAAGTGCGAGACCCCATCTCAAAAAACAAAAAAAAAAACCCTTCAATGAGGCATAAGTAGAATATTCTTAACTCCTACACACCTGTTGGGACTTACCCTTTTTCTTCCATTCCACACCCCAGGCTTAGAAGATTGGTTACCTCAGACTGTCCACCTTTCTCAGATGACGGCATTCATCCAGTACCCTTGCTAATAATATTTTTTCTGCTTGTAATCATTTCTCTTAGCTTTCCCTCTTAATGAATGACCCTTTACCCTCCAAGGCCCAATAGAGCTTCTCTTTCCCTGTGAAGATTTTCCATGGCTTTTCTCTCTCCTATTTTGGTATAAAATTCATCACTTCATTTATCCTTTTTACTTTAACCTTTTATAGGTATCTCTTTGATAACTTGTGTCCCATTATGTTGTATTAATATAATTGATGTGAGATTTGGCTTTGGAACACTTGTTCTGCTATCAACTGACTGGGAGACTCGGAGCAAGTTAGATTCCTAGGCCCATTTCCTAACGTGACGAACAGCATTATAGTATCTATCTCATGAGATTGTGATGACAAGTAAATGGCATTGTTTATGTAATGGTCTAAAAAACTCAGTGCCTGATATGCAATAAGCATTCCACAGATGGAAACTATTACTGTTTTTTTAAATCATTGTTATTAATAGTTTATGCACTGATTTTCTCTGCTGGACAGTAAGCTACTTGAGAACAAAATAATCCTAGGTGTTTTATTATTGTATCTCCAATCCATAATGACACAGTGATTTTTATTGGCAATTTATAGGTATTGATCAAATTAATAAAGAAAAGGAGATAAAAATTTAAAAAAAGAAAAAAATACATTTATTAAATTTATCTTTATTTATTTTTTAGAGACAGGGTCTCCCTACGTTGCCCTGGCTGGACTTGAACTACTGTGCTCAACCAAGCCTCCCAAGTAGCTGGGACTATCTATGGGTGCATGCTACCGTGCTTGGCTTACACCTGAATTTATCTTTATTACATGATTACATGATTTGTACCATGATCTATCAAACTGAGTATTTTACAGTGCCATTAAGAAACAGATGATGGTCCTGAGTTCCAAAAGACAAAATAAGAGACTTTGTGTATGAGCAACAATAAAACATATCCTTTCTTTCTTTCTCCTCTAATTAGGATTGATCAGCTTTTTTATTCATACATTTAGCCAACTGAGACAGGAAAGGTGAGGCATTTTCTTTCCAAGGCAAAAGGATTGATTTACTACATTGGAACAAGACAGGGATGAATAGTATGACACTGTACAAAATCATACACTTTAGAAGCAGTGTTTCAACTCCAGTACTCAGTAATATTATCAATTATCAAAGCTCAGTTGCAAGATAAATTTTATCAATGCCCCACATACAATGTTTTTTCTTTTCATTTATTTATATTACCCATGCTTCATCTAATAATTTCTCTGTGTTCTAAAACCTACACCTTGTCACTTCTAGAAGATTCATAATTATTTTGTTTTTGTAAGGAGGCTAGGAAAAAGACAGAATTGAAGACACGATAGCATATGAGGAAGACGTATTTAGTACCCAGTTGTGTTTAAGTGTATTCATCAATTAAGTGCATAGATAACAGTGCACTTTTTTTTTTTATTAACCCGATAAAGACCAGAGAACTTGAGAAACATCAGGGAAATGGGAGTGACTTATACAGTGCATGGTTTTATGTCTAAGAACTAACATGACAAGAAAACACTACATCGACCTGTATAAAAGATCACCAATATTTCTGTATTTAGGTGAATTATTGAGTCATAGTATATGGCTGAAGTAAAATTTAAAAGAAATAAATTATAAGGAGCTTCAAATATGTTATTTTAAACAGGTAGCAGCACTAGGCTTATCATATGTATCTTCACAGTTTATAAATAAGAAAATTAAGACTCAGACGTATATTACGTTTTTATGTTTAAAGTCCATGGATTTAGGAGAAAAGTAGAGTTAGAATTTGCATTAACATGTTTTTTGCTTTTATTATTATGCCTTCCTTTACATTTATGCTTTAAGTTCACATTTTCTTATTTTGTGAAGGAAAGTTTGGTCCATCTTTGTGAAGGAAGGTAGAGTATTAGCATTTTTCTGGATGCTGTCAAGTTAAATATACCAAATATATTCATTGACAAATCTCCACACATATGTTGATTGCATTAGTTTAGGGTTATGAAGAGTTAAGCAATTAAATTTTTCAAATACTGGCAGAATAAAGTAAAGGGTAGTATAATTGCTTCTATACATTTGCACTTGAGATTATTCAGAGTGGTTTTTGCCAAAGTAGGATTTGAAAGGTCACCAGCATTCTCGAGCTCTCTGCTGAGCAGAGTTCTACCCAAATTCACTTTGGGAAAGTCCAGATGAAAACTCACAGCTTTTCTTGGTGACGGTTGCCAATCACACCTCACTGTAATTCTAACTGTGGCTTCTTGGCCGCTTGCAGTGGTAGTTTCCTGTGCACTGCAACAAGACTCTTCCTAATTTGTTACTTTTATTTACACAGGAATATCAAAGGTTTTAATTTTTATTTTGTGTTCAGGTATCGCTTAAATTGAAATTTCTTATATATCTCCAACTACCAACCAACACTTCCTTCAGGTCTTTGAGTCAGTGTGACATTCCACTGAATATTTACTCCCCACATAATAACTCAGAGCTAACAGTGTTCAAAAGAATAAATGAATGCATGAATTCTAAGCCTTTTTTTTTTTTTTTTTTTGAGACAGGGTCTCACTTCCCTCACCCAAGCTGGAGTGCAATGGCATTATCACGGCTTACTGAAGACTTGATCTCCCTGGCTCAAGTGATCCTCCCACCTCAGCCTTCCAAGTTGCTAGGACTGCAAGCATAGGCTGCCATACCTGGCTAATATTTTGTATTTTTAGTAGAGTCTGGGTTTCACATTGCCCAGGCTGGTTTCAAACTTCTGGACTCAAGGGATCTACCTGTCTCAGCCTCCCAAGGTGCTGGGATTATAGGCATGAGCCGCCACACACAACCAAATTCTAAGCTTTTGGGACCTCTAAGAGATAAAGCACATTACAAGAGTAGAAATGTGCCAACACTATTTTAGTAAGAAAGATGACTTTAATGCCTGCAAAGTATATAAATTCACGCTGATTTCAATGACATCTAAGTATTATGACCACCATACACACCTAGGAGGTAACTTTTTATCTCTTCCTTTCTTCTTTAAACTAGGTTCAAACCTAACATAAAGAAAAATTATTTCTCAGCTTCTCATATTCAGTAAAGCCCTGTAAAATAATCATAGCATTAAGTACATAGGTAATAATAGTGCCTCACATTTATATAATGCTTTATAATTTATGGATTTCTTTTAAGAATGATCTCATTTGATCTTCAGAACCGCCTTTTGTTCTATAGAAGGCAAGCATAGGTATATGATCCTTCATCTGTTATTTCAAAAGCCAAAAACTCTGAAGACCAAAAGTTTTATGATTTATTGTAAAGTTTGTTGCCAGAACTCTTTTAAAGGCAAAACTATTATGAACTTTTTTGAGGCAGTTTATGTATCTTACTTTTCCCACTTAGTGTAAATATTCAAGAATCGCTGCAAATATATTAATGTGTTTCTTTGTGGAGTGCTGCCCCAGATCCTACATGGTATTAAACAATATATGATGTATGCACCCATTATTTTTCTAAATTTGAATTTAGACACAACTGGATCTACAGGTTTTAATGCATTGTGGGACACTTCGATATGATGAGTTTAATGATGAAAAAACTAGCTTCTAATAGTTAAATTAACTCATCCACAGTCATACTTCAAGGTAATTCTCATTTCAGGTCTAGTGTTTTCATGACTTTGTTTGAACATATATTTGCTACATAAAGAAGGAGATTTTTATTTGGTGCGATAAACAGTAAAGATTTTGTACCACAGTAGTTAACTTTTAAATACACTATTTGTCTGGCATGAGTTGGGGGCAAAGTATGATTTTTCATTCTTGTGTAAATTGGCACATGCAAAACTTACAAGTATTCTGAGAAAGAAGAAATATAGATGTTTCTCAACCTATAAAGTATCTAAATGACAGACCTTCAAAAATCTGAGTGGATATTTACTCAGAGTGAAAGTCAACTTCTTATTCAACATAGTGCTTCTGCCAATAAATATTTAACTACAAGTAGACATTCACTGATGTTTCCAAAATAAGCATGCTTACTGAAAAGGAATATGTTTTTCTGATCCAGATAGACTATTTCTTCTACCCTCCACAACCTTATAATTCTCTTTAAAGATATGAAAGTTCACATATCAAAATAAGTTAAGCAGCCTTTTAGGGAGCTACTCACTATTCTAAGTGCTTTTTGTATAATAGGATTTAACCTTCACAGTAAACTTATGACTTAATTACTACTCTTATTCCCAGTTTATAAAATAGGAAACTGAAGCATGGAGAGGTTAATTGACTTCCTCATGGTCACACAGTAAGTGACCAAGCTGGAATTTTAACCCATGCAGTCTGGCTCCACAATGTTTATGCTTATCCTCTGTACCATACTACAGAACATCCAGAGTATTAATGAAACAAAGCAGGTCCTCTAAGTATTAATACTTAGGAGATAATCAATCAAGACCTCAAATATAGGTGAATAAAGAGAAAGAATGGAACAAGAAACAAATTTATCACATATTGTCAGATAATACATTTAAGCTAATGCAGCATTAAGGTTAACTTAACGCAACTTTACCTGATTTTAACTTTTAAAGTCTATAACCAATGCCAATGAAGGGTTTGATTGAGGTATGTATGATTTCTTTTTCATTGTATGTGAGATCACATGGCTTCAGAATTGCATTATTAATGATAAAAGAGACCCCAAAATATACTAAACTGGTCTCCAATTTCATCTTTAGTGTGGTGTTAATAATACATATTGTCATCCTTTTAAAAGGATAAAAGAGAAGCAATTTTACTCTCTATCTTTGGGTGCACTTTACATAAGACATAAGCATCTCTTATATAAATCATTTTTGTGTCATTGCTGTATCCCAGGTATTTCTAGGCATCAAAATACCATAATAAAAAACACTATCCCTGTCTTTAAATCATTCATAGTGTAATAAAAGGAACATAGAAGTAAATAATAAATTACAACCCAGTGTAATTGCTAGGAGAGAAGTAACCAACCACAGGTATTATGAGAAGAGAGATGGTTTAGGCTATCCTGACATAAAGGAAGATATCATTTCATTGAGTCTCAAGTGATCTTTCAAGTTACCATGGAATAAATTGGAAGAAATGAGCCTCTCAACATAATAAAGATATGTTCAAAGCCTATAGGTAAGAGAAGGTATCGAGAACTGGGAAAATTGCAAGCAATTTGGGGTATCTGGAGTTTGACATGTGCAGGGACTGCTTGAGAGTAGATGAGTGTGTCAAAATGGGTAGGGTCCAGATAACCTGAGATCTAGTTTGTTTGACTAAGCAATTTGGCTTTTATTCTGCAGAAGATCAGGAGGTATTCCAACATTTCACTTTTCCAAATTTTTCTTTGACATAATTTTAGATTTAAAGCAAATCTTAAAAAAAAAGTACAGAGACTTTCCATGTTCCTTCACCAAGCTTCTCATAGTTAACACTTTTTTATGTATACAATTATTGAAACCCGGAAATTAATGTTGATGTTAAATAAATAATACATGGAATAATTAAATAACCTATGGAACTTAAATAATCTATGAAACTTAACTCAAATTTCATGTGTTTCCATACTAATATCATTTTCCACATCCAGGAACCAATCCAATATTCCACATTTCATTTAGGGCTCATGTTTCTTTAGTTTCTTTCAATGCATCAGTCTTTCTTTATCATGCATGACCTTTGACACTCTTTGAAGAAGACTAGTTATTTTTTTAGATTGTCTTTCAGTTTAGAATTTTTAATGGCTTTTTATAACTAAATTCATGCTGTACCTTTCTCAATGGATACCTCAGAGGGTACAGGATTGCAATATGTCTTATCTGTATACACTAAAGTTTTTGTATGGCAAATTTCTTCTTTATTTTTCCCTTTGTAATTAATAATTATTTGTGGGGTGATACTTTGGATCTATATAAAAATCCTACATCATATTATGCATTAACTCACCACTTTTATGAAGATTTTGATTATGATTTTTGCCTGCAAAGTATTATTACCATGATGGTTACTTCATGATGATTTCCTAGTTCTATGATTTCTTCTACATTTATTGATTGCAATTCTATAAGGAAGAGCTGTTTATCTGCCTCATTATGTCTCCAGTTATTTATTTCTATGAGTGTATCCATTCATTTTCTTGCTTCTATAAGGACATACCCAAGACTGGGTAATCTATAAAGGAAAAATGTTTAATTGACTCACAGTTCTGCAGGGCTGGAGAGGCCTCAGAAACACTTAAAATCATGGAGAAAGGGGAAGCAAACACATCCTTCTTCACAAGGAGGCAAGAGAGAGAAGAATGAGAGCCAAGCAAAAGGTGAAGCCCCTTATAAAACCATCAGATCTAGTGAGAACTTACTCATTATCATAATAACAGCATGAGGGAAACTGCCCCCATGATTCAGTGACCTCCCACCAGGTCACTCCCACACATATGAGGATTATGGGAACTACAATTCAAGATTTGATTTAGCTGGAGACACAGCCAGACTGTATCAATGAGTTTAGAGTCACAGATACATGGTTTATTCTATGAGTTTTATTCCATTACTATCGCTATATATTTTATTTTTGTAAATGGCCCCAGACTTGAACATTAGGAGCATGTTCAGGTTCACTCCTGTGTCTCTTTGACAAGATCCATATTTTTTCCTTTTTTGAGCACTTCCATACTTTCTGGCATCACAAGCTATTCTATGATTATATTACATACACTCTGGCCAATCCTTACAATCAGTCATTTCTCCAAAAAGCTTTGGAGCCTTTTATTGGTGAATGCTGTTCGGAAGTTGATACGTTTTGGCTCTGTGTTCCCACCCAAATCTCATGCTGAATTGTAATTCTTGGGTGTTGAGGGAGGAACCTGTAATCCCCACACATCGAGGGAGGAAAGTGATTGGATTTTGGAGGCAGTTTCCCTCTTGCTGTTCTCATGATAGTGAGTCTCACAATATCTGAAAATTTTAAAAGTGGCAGTTTTTCTTGTGCTCCCATTCATTCCCTTTCCTGCTGCTTTGTGAAGAAGGGGCCTCCTTCCACCATGATTGTAAGCTTCTTGAGGCCTCCTCAGTCATGCAGAACTGTGAGTCAATTAAACCTCCATTGTTTATAAGGTACTCAGACTTGGGTAGTTTCTTTAGAGCAGTGTGAGAATGGACTAATACAGAAGCCAAAATGTCAAGAAGATTAATTTACCTCTGAAGAGCATCTCTGACATAATTGTGGAGTATTGATTTGTTATGCAGTGAAAATAAAATTAAGGCAAATTAGAAAATCATAATTCATGTGTGACTCTGAGTGTTTAAGAAATAGAAGGGCAAGATTTTATCATATAATATATATCAAAACAAATCAAATGACACTACTAAAAAAATATTTTTCTTAGCATGGAAGATTATTTCACCCTCCTGTCATGCTACACTAATGACCATGCTATGTCTGCTTGCTAACTGCAAGCTTTTCAATCCAAGGTAATATGGAATATAAAATAAATCTAGATAATTTTATGCTTATTTGTTTTCATAGCCAGAAAATCACAGAAAGGAAAAACTATAAATATGTACATTTCTGTTCATTTTCTAACAACGTGACAGGGAAACCTTTCCACCTAAGACAGTTAGTCATGCTAGATAATATACACAAAAAATTATTTTTACATGCAAAGTTAAGCCCTATAAGCACAATCAAAATTCTTGGGGCCACAGATCAAAAGAGAAGTGTATATCAGCACAGATGGCTTGTTGGCTGACAATGGTAACAGATTTGTATTTGTGTGTACTGTTTGGTGTTGTGTGTAGACGTTACAATGGGTGAAAGGAACTGGTAGATAAATCCTTTCCATTATCTCCTCCAAGATGGATATTTCAGAAACACATTTATTATAGTAACAACTAATCCCTCATAATTACAGGCAACTAAATAATGCATCTTTATGTCTCTACAGAAAATAAAAATAAAAAATTAGCTAGGGATAGTGGTGCATACTTGTGGTCTCAGCTACTTAGGAGGCTGAGTCTAGGAGATCGAGGCTGCAGTGAATCATGATCATGACCACTGCACTCCAGCCTGGGCAACATAGCAAGAGCCTGTCTCAAAAAAATAGTTAAACAAAATGAAATATAAAAATAAGAATCCGTCTTTGTATTGACTCTCACTCTACTTGCCTGCTTCATTCCTTCTATCCTTAGCTTTCTTTTCTGCATAGCACTCTCCAATAAAGTACTTACACTTAACCATTTTCTTGAGTTCTATTTTTTTGAAATCCAGGCTAAGATAAGGTACCAATAATTAATTTTAGAAATAGAAAAGAAGAGAAATTTAAAAATTAATAAGATTACTTATTTTGATAAATTTTAAAACCAATAGATTAAAAGCACAATTTTATTTTAAATCATAACTTATTAAATCTGATTTTAAAAATAAATGCCTTAACATATATTTATATCCATATAATTAGAAATTAAAGAAAATTACACATACATGCATACACACACATGCACACACACACAAACCGACATTCTCAGATAGCTATGGAGGTGAGACCTGCAAAAGTCACAGAATACTCAAGAACCAAATCATTGCAATATTATGCAACTTATTTACAGACCAGATAAATGAGGATGCTGAGTTACACTTCCAAACAAGATGAACACAAAAGCACCATATTTACCCTTTTTCCTTGAAAAACTGAGAAAACTGACAAAATATATCAAACAAGCTTTTCAAGACTCTAGACATCAAAGATAGAAAGTGATTCCTGACAGACAGAAAACAAACAATGTGAACCCAATGATTGTCCTAGCTTAGTAAACTGAGAATATTTGCAGGCCATGGTGCATGCAAGGGGAACTCAACAGAAGATTTGAGAAATTGAGAATCAGTGGTGACCAGAGAGGCTAAAATTGGTAGGCTACAGTGCCATTGACAAGAGGGCTCTAGAGATATGTAGAAGGTCATCCCCACTTATTGAGTACTGATCAGCCTACATATTTAAGAAAACTACCTAAGGGCAAGCAAAGTCCACCCAAAAGGATTAAAGGAAATAGTGTTGATGCATACATGCAGTGGAGACTAGTGCCTATTCCCGGTAGCTAGACTGGAAGACTTTATGACCCAATGGGCATTAGCTAGATTACTCAACAGTCTCATCTCAATATAGGGAAATAATTAGCCCTACATTGAGTCATGAGATGGCCCCATGTAACAAATATTAAAAGCAAGACCTGAAAAATTAAAACTATTTTCAGATACCTAGGTGCATCTTACAAACAAAGCATGGAAAAATTATAGAAAAACAAAAATATTCAGAATCAGTAAGTTATAATTAGTGATTTCTGACATTCAATAAAAAATCATGAGTCATGCACAAGGGAGGAAACTATGTCCCATAATAAGAAGTAAATCAATCAACTCAAATCTACACATATATGTAACAGTTGGTAAAATCAGACAATTAGAAGATAAATATAGTTACTATATCACATATGTTCAAAAATATAAATGAAGACATGGGAGATACATGAACAACCCAAGTTGAAAAGACAACTAAAATATCTGAAATGAAAAATATACTAGATGAGATTAATGATAGATTAGACATTGCAGAATGTCTAGAAAATACTAGAAAATTGTAAGGCAGTAATAGAAACTGTGTGAAATGCAACACAGAAATAAAATGGAATTTTAAGTATTAACAAAGCATCAGCATCTTATGGGGCAAGTTTGAGTGGTCAAATATTAGAATCTCTAAAGTACAGGAAATAGAGAGGAATATAGAAAATATTTAAAGCTATAATATATCCAGAAATTTTCCAAATATGATGAAATCTATAAAACCAAAACTTCAATGCATCTCAATTATAAGAAATAAAACAATTATACCAAAACAAATCATAATAAAAATTCTCTAAATTAGTGACAGATAAAATATTAAAATTAGGCAAAGAAAAAATACATTACAAACAAAGTAACAACGATAAAAATGTCACATTTGTATCTTGAAACACTGTGAAAAATAAGACAACAGAACAGCATTTTTAAAGACAAAAAGGGGAACAAAGCCTGTCAACTCAGAATTATAGATGCAGCAAAAATGAGTTCCAAAAGTGATAGTAAAATAAACACTTCTTATGGTAGATAAAGCTGAAAACCTTGAAAACCAGTAGTCTCAAGCTATTAAAAAAAGCAAAAGGAATCTCTCTGGTCAAAATGAAAATGATTCTGCATAAAACCTTAATATACAGAAAGGAAGAAAGTGTACTGAAAGTGATAACAAAACATGAGAAAATTTATAATTCTTGCTTACCTTTTTAATCTATTAAAATATAATTGCCTGATTAAACAAAAATGATGTGGGTATTTCTTGCAGTTTATTATATAGTTAATATAAAATGTATGACAGCAATAATGTAAAGAATAGGATAAGAAAAACGCAAGTATACTAGGTAAAATTCTTATACTGTACACACAGTGCTATAATGTCACCTGAAGGTAAAGTGTGACAACTTAAATATTTTTGCTATAAATCCTAACAGAATCATAAAAAGAAAATTAAAGAGTTACCACCAATAAAATATTAAGCTATAAGGGAATCACAAAAAGTAACCTGAAGGAAGGCAAAAAGAGAGGAGAGACAGAACAAAGAAAAACTGGGGAAAATGGAAAATAAATAGAAGGAGACTAGACTTAAAACCAACCTTATCAATACTCAAATATAAAAAACCTAAACATTCATTTCAATAATACTGTCAGATTGAATAATAAACACAGAACTTTGCCATATGCTAGCTCTAAGAAACACTTTTAAACGTGTGGAAAGACAAACATACATTTAAATTTAAAGGGTGGAAATGATATACTATACTAACTCTAATCTAAAGAAAGTTGTAGTAGTCATATAAGTATTAGATAAATCCAACTACAGAGAAAAGAATATTACCAGGAATAAAGAGGACAATTTCATAATAATAAAGAGGTCAATTAATTAAAATGGCATATTACTAATAGTTTATGCCTACAACTGAGATTTAAAATGTTAATAACAAAAATCTTTAAAACATCTTTAAAATAAAATAAAAATATCTTTATGAGAAAGATATTTTTTAAACTTCCATGAAGAATTAATTATCTTCAGCACTTTATGAGACCAAGGAAGGAAGATCACTTGAGCCCAGGAGTTTGAGACCAGCCTAGGCAATGTAGTGAGACCTTATCGCTACAAATAAAATAAAATATTAGCCCAGCATGATGACGTGTGACATGTGTCTGTAGTCCCATTTACTTCAGAAGGTGAGGTGGGAGGATCACTTGAGCCCAGGAAGCAGAGGTTGCAATGAGCAGAGATCACACTACAGCATTCCAGCCTAGGTGACAGAGTAAGAGCCCATCTCAATAAAAAAAAGAATTTATTACCAAATTATGTAATAAATGTTTATATATAATAAAAAATTAATCTATAGCAAAATAGAAGTGTATTAACAACAAATTTACAGAAAAATATATACAAACAGCTGATAAATACATTTTTAAAATGATATTCTAATAGCAAAAGTAAAACAGAAAATATTTTACAATCATCTGTAACAAGTAAAAATCAGATAATATCAAGTTCTAGTAATAATGTAGAGTAATTTGAACTCTCAAGCCTTTTGTGTAAATTATAAATGAATAAAATTTTGGAGAACAATTCATCAATAGCTAGTGTAGCTGAAAATACATGACATACGACCAAGCAATGCCATAGTCCCACATGTGAATGAAAAGATGCTACCAAATGAAAACTGCATCATTATTTATAAAGACAAGAAAGAATGCAAACAACATGAATTTCCATTGAAAAGATTGTGGAAATATAGTCTTTATACATTATGGAATATTTAAATAAAATATTATTATATAGCAATTATAATACCATAGACAACAATGACCATGACACAGACCATGTTATGAGATTTCTAAATCCTTTCACATTTTATCATTTTTTGTTCCCTAATTGTGAAGATGATTTGTTGAACCTATTCTTTTTTTTTTTTTTTTTGAGACGGAGTCTCGCTCTGTCGCCCAGGCTGGAGTGCAGTGGCCGGATCTCAGCTCACTGCAAGCTCCGCCTCCCGGGTTTACGCCATTCTCCTGCCTCAGCCTCCCGAGTAGCTCGGATTACAGGCACCCGCTACCTCGCCCAGCTAGTTTTTCGTATTTTTTTTAGTAGAGACGGTGTTTCACTGTGTTAGCCAGGATGGTCTCGATCTCCTGACCTTGTGATCCACCCATCTCGGCCTCCCAAAGTGCTGGAATTACAGGCTTGAGCCACCGCGCCCGGCCGAACCTATTCTTTTTAATGTCTTCTAAGTCTTTGGTACTAGAGATCTACCAGTGTAAGTCCTTAGGAAGTTATCTTTTCTTCTTCACCCATCTAAATAAAAACTTCTATAATAATATTAATATATCCATATAATTGTACATTAGGCCAGATAATTCAGGTTATTACATTTATTGGAGCAAGAAAATTTTTAAAAAGCATAATCAGTTTTTTGCCACTAGACTTGTTATGTAAATAGAGAATGATGCACATGTCATCTACATTTAATGTAAACTTAAGTTGTGACATTTGAACTCAATTGTGATGAACAAGATAGCACAGATGAGGTGACATTTTAAAGTCTCTGATTTCAATTACTGCATGGAAAAATAGTTACTATGTACTTTCAAATTGCTATACGGATCATAGCTCCTATATTTATGCATACATTACTAGCCAATAATAAAAAAAAATTCTATTACAGTAAATATGAATATTACACCAATCTATTTTAATTTATGATAGAATCTCTCCTTTGAGTTTGTGGGCATTAATGTATACTGCTTGAAATATTGCAAGTAGATTTTCTATTGTTATTGTGGAAAAACTTATAAAAACATAAATTCAAAAAGGCAAAAAACCTAATACCACCTACTGCCAGCTCACTATTATAAATGTATTCTCAACAGGGGGAACAACATTTTAAGGTCATAAAGGTCAAGAAAATTCCTAAAAATTTAAAATAGAAATCATAAGCTTCTACAGGATAATACAAATATTCATTCTTTGGGCCCCTAGCGTCAGTTAAACATTTTAATTGAATACTTCTACCACCAGAAATCTTAGCAAATATACTTAATAAAAGATGCATAGATTTCTATTTGCTATTAAACTTAAAAAATATATGGTAGGTAGGACTTCAAGATGACTGACTAGAGGTGTCTGACACTCACTTCCTCTCAAAGAAATACCAAAGCAGCAGGTGGATAAGCACCTAATGAATACTGCAGCTACGAGAAGACACTGGAATTCATTAGGAAGTGACATGAAAACTCTGAGGCATGGAAGAAAAGGAAAGCAAAGCAGCCAGTCCAGCAGAGATCAACCTGAAGCCAGAAGAAACTGCCGATTGTGAGGGAAAAAGTGAAAAAGAGACCCTCAGTAGTCCACATTTCTACCATGGACTCCTGCAATCCTAACTATGGAAGAGCCCCTCAGCCCTTGTGGGCCCTGAGACTAGTATAAGCAGCTGACTGACTGGAGTCCATATGATGGCATTATTTTAGATAGGGAGTTCATGCTGGCTCCCACATACCAAATGAGTTCCAAGCAGCTGCAGCACAGTGTCATTTTGAGAGTTTAGTGCACATCAAGCTACATTCTGCTCTGGGGTCCAATAGTCCCTGCATCTCCACATCCCGGGAGTCCTGCTGATATTCTCCCGCATCTATGCAGAAGGCTGCAGCATAATAATACCAGCTGAATCCAGTGGTGTAGCCAGGTTCCCAGCACTCTATCTCACACAGTTCCCTATGTCCCAGAGAATAGGTTGTGCAGCATACCAGAGAGGCTTCCGTTAGTATAAGAGGAAAGCTGCCTGCCCAAGGACATTGCCACTGACGGCATGCCACCTCCCGTGGCAGGTCCTCTGCCTTCTTGCATGGGCCTTCAGAAGGCTTGTGGACCAGCCAAACTGTGTGTTGTCCCAGGGCCTGATGACAACTCTGCCTCTCCTGCCATCCCTGCTAGAATCTGCATGTACCTTCAGAGGCCCTGAAGATAGACATACCTGGCCCACCACTGCTGGTACCAGCACCAGAACATGTCATCCAGTGGACCGGGGATTAATGTGCACCTACTGCTGTCATCACAAGTGACCAACCATTATCACTACCTGGGGGCCCAAGGACATGCCCACACAAGCTGCTGCCACCACCACTGGCACCCAGGCATGTCACCTGGAAGCCCAAAGACTGGCTCACCTTGACTTGTCACAACTGGTGCCCACATGTTCTACCTGGGATCACAGGACCCACAACCTTGGCTCACCGCCATCACCACTGGTGCCCAAGGACTATCTCCAGCAAAGCTTCACCTCAGCCTCCACAAACAGCAGCAGCCTAAGCTGCTCAGGAACTCACAGACACCACTGACATTAATTAGAACCAAAGAAATTATATGGGAACTACACTACTGCACCTACCCAAAATCAAAGCCAAAGCACTTTAGCCAGTCAACACTACAGCTACATCTAAAGGAAAAAGTCTTTCCTTATAAAATCCAATCCATAAAATCAGAAGTACCTGTTACACCAGATGCATAGATACCAACATAAGGACACAAGAAACAAAAAAAAATAAGGAAATATGACATCTCTAAAGAAGCACAATAATTCTCCTGTAATCAATACCCCCAAAATAAAATGTAGATGAATGAAAAAGAATTCTAAATGATATTACGGAAACTGAGTGAGATACAAGAGAACACATGTAACAATACAGATATCAAGAAAACAATTAATAATCTGAAAAATGAATTCAACTGAGACAGATATCACCAAAAAAGAACAAAACCAAAATCCTGGAAACGAATAATTCAAGGAATTAAATAAAAACTCAATTGAGAGTTTCAGCAAAGACAAAATCTAGCAGAATAAGGAATGTATGAACCTTAAGACAGGTCTTTTGAAATACCCCAATCAGACAAAAACAAACCAACAAACAAACAAGAGGAAGAAGAAAGTATTAAAAAGAACGAAGAAAGCCTATGTGACATATGGGACACCATAAAGTGAACAAACATTCTAATTTTGAAAGTTCCAAAAGAAGAAGAGATCAGCAGAACCGTGGAAGACATATTCAACAAAATAATAGTTGAAAAATTCCCAAATATTTCAAGACATCCAGGTGAAAAAAAAAAAAAGCTCACAGACTTTCAAATAGATTCAACCCCAAAATGTCTTCTCCACAGCACATTATAGTCAAACTCTCAGCGTCACATACAAAGAGAAGTTTCTAAATACAGCAAGAGAAAAGCGTCAAGTCATATCAAGGGAATCAGCAGCAGACTAACAGTGGATTTTACAACAGAAATTTTATAGGGTAGCAGAAAATCAAATGATATATTCAAAGTGATGAAAGAACAAATCTCCAGCCAAGAATACTGCTTCCAGCAAAGCCATCCTTTAAAACTGATGAAGAAATAAAGTATTTTCAAGACAAACAAAGGCTAAGGGAATTCGTCACTATTAGACTGATCCTGTAAGAAGTACTAAAGAGAGTCCTATACCTAAAAGTGAAAGGAAAATATCTACTATCAAGAAAACACATGAAAATATAAAACCCACTGCTAGAGCAGATATGCAAATAAAAAAGAGAAAAGAATCAAAAGTTATCACTATAAAAACCTTTTTATTATTGTAAAGGTGAGCAATAAAAGAGGAATAAAGGAACAAGGATAGACAAAACTATCAGAAAACAATTAACAAAATAACATGAGTAAGTCTTCACCTAACAATAGCAACCTTGAATATAATTGGTTTAAATTACCCAGTTAAAATATATCCACTGGCTGAATGGATTAAAAGAAGAAAAAGGCCCAACTATATGCTACCTACAAGAAATTTGCCTCACCTGTAAAGACATACTTACAACTGACAGGAAGGCATGAAAAAAATATTACAGATGAGCAGAGCCAAAAACATGCAGGAGTAGCTATATTTATAAAAGAAAATATACTTAAATAAAAAAATTAAAAGTGACAAGAAGGTTACTATGTAATAATAAAGAAATCAATTCTGAAAGGGGATATAGCAATTGTAAATATATATGCACCCCAAACTGGATCACCCAGATATATGAAACAATTATTAGAACTAAAGAGAGATATAGGATTCAGTATAATAACAGAGACTTCAGCACCCCACTTTCAGCACTGGACATATCACCAAGAGAGAAAATCAACAAAGAATAATTACATTTGATCTTCACTGTAAAGCAAATGGACCCCACAGACATTTACAGAGCATTTTACCCAACAGCTGCAGAATACAGTTTCTTCTCATTAATGCATAAAACATTCTCTAGGATAGACATATGTCAGGCCACAAAACTAGTTTCAACAAGTGTTTGAAAATTGAAGTTATATCAAGCATCTTCTAGGACCACAATAAAATAAAACTAAAAATCAGTAACAAAAGGAACCTTGGGAATTCTAAAACTACATAGGAATTAAGCAACATGCTCCTGAACAATCATTGAGTTCAGAAAGAAATTTAAAAAGGAAATTAAAAGGTTTTTGGAAACAAATGAAAATTGAAATGCAATATATAAAAACTTATTGGATACAGCAAAAGGAGTGCTGAGGGGGAAGTTTCTGGCAATAAATGCCTACATTTGAAAAGTAGAAAAATTTTCAACAATTTAACAATGCACGTCCATGAACTAGAAAAGCAAGAGCAAATCAAAACTCAAATTAGGGCAGAAAAAGAAATAATAAAGAGGAGAGCATAACTAAATAAAATAGAGAAAAAAAATTAATAGAAACAATCAATAAAATAATGTTGGTGTTTTGAAAAGTTGAACAACTGATAAACTTCTACCTTGACTAAAAAACCAAAAGAGAAGTCTCAAATTAATAAAATGAGAAACAAAAAAAGGACACATTACAATGGACACTATGGAAATACAAAATATTATTAGAGACTTTTACGAACAACTTGATGCCAACAAATTGAAAAACCCAGAGGAAATGGATAAATTTCTGGACACAATCTGCCAAGATTGATCCAAGAAGGAATTGAAAACAAGAACAAACCAATTATCAGTACTACGATTGAGTTAATAAAAAAATATCACCCACAAAAGAAAAGTCTAAGACTCGCTGGCTTTACTGCTGAAATCTTCCAAACATTGAAACAAATCGGTCTCACATTATTCCAAAAAATTTAAAGAGGAAGAAATAATTTCTAACTTATGCTATGAGGCCAGCATTACGCTAATAACAAAACCAACCAGACAAGGATACAACACAAAAATAACACTATAGGCTAATATCCCTGATGAACATAGGTGTAAAAATTTTCAACATAGTACTAGCAAACTGAATCCAACAACATATCGAAAAGACAGTACATCATGCTCAAGCAGAATTTTATCCAAGAATGAAAGGATGATTCAACATACACAAATCAATAAATGTGATACACTACATCAACACAGTGAAGGACAAAAACTGTGATACTCTTAGTACACACAGAAAAAGCATTTGATAATAGTCAACATTGCTTCATGATAAAAACTCTCAATACATTAGGCATGGAAGGAACAAAACTCAACATAATAAAGACCATATATGACAAACTCATAACAAACATCATATTGAATGTGGAAAATCCGAACATATTTTCTCTAAGAACTAGAACAAGACAAGGATGATCACTATCATCACTCTGATTCAACAAACACTGGAAATTCTAGCTAGAGCAATCAGACAAGAGAAAGAAATAAAAAGCATACAAATTAGAAAAGAGGAAGTAAAATTATCCCTCTTTGCACATAACATAATCTTACAGGTAGAAAAATCTCAGGACTCCACCAAAGAAAATATTAGAACTGATAAATTCAGTAAAGCTACAGTATAAAAAATTAACTTACATCAGTAGCATTTCTATATGCCAATAACTAGTTGAAAAGAAATCAAGAAAGCAATCCCACCTACAAGAGCTACCAAAAGAAGCCTAAGAATAAATTTAACTAAAGAAATGAAGCACCTCTTCAGGAAAATCTAGAAAACACTGATGAAAGAAGTTGAAAAGGACACAATTTGAAATACATCTATGCTCATGAATAAAAATAATTAGTATTATCTTAAAATTATCATGCACCCAAAGCAATTACAAAATCCAAGGCAATCTGTATCAAAATACCAATGACTTTCTTCACATCAATAGAAAAGCAATTCTAAAATTCATAATGGAACTACAAAATAACCTGAATAGTCAAAGCAATACTGAGGAAAAATAGCAAAGCTGATTGCATCACACTACCAGGCTTCAAAATATACTAAAAAACTATGGTAGCCAAACACTATTGTACTGATATTAAAAAATGTACACAAGTATAACAGAATATAGAACTCAGAAATCAATACACATATTCATAACTACTTGATTTTCCACAAAGGCACCAAGAATGTACCACAAAGTCACAAGAAATCCACCAAGAGGGGAAAGAACATCCTCATCAGTAAATTAAATTGTGTGGGAAAACAGGATATCCATATGCAAAAGAAGAAACTAGATACTCATCTCTCACCATATACAAAAAATTAACTCAAAGTTGATTAAGGACTTAAATGTAAGTCCTAAAATATAAAACTAGTAGAAGGAGACAAGGGAAATGCTTCAGGACATTTGTCTAGGCAAAATTTTGTGGCTAAGCCTTCAAAAGTACAAGCAACAAAACAAAAAATACACAAATGGAACTATATTAAACTAAAAAGCTTCTTCACAGCAAAAGAAACAATCAATAGAGTGAAGACACAACTTGTAAAATGGGAGGCAATATTTGAAAACTAATCATCTAACAATGAACCAACATCCAGAATACACAAGTAACTCATGCAACTTAACAACAACACGAAAAACAAATAACCTCATTGAAAAGTGGTCAAATATCTGAATAGACTTTTTCAAAAGAAAACATACAAATGGCCACCAGATATATTAAAAATGGTTAGCATCACTAATCTGAAAAATTAAAAAGAAAATTTGATGTCGTGAATCAAAATATCTGCAATGAGATATGATCTCAACCCAGTTAGAATGGCTATTAACACAAAGAAAAAAAATAGCTAATGCTGTTGAGAATGCAGAGAAAAAGCAACTCTTAGACACTGTTGGTAAGAATATAAATTAGCACAGCCATTTTGACAAACAGTATGGAGATTTCTCAACCAATTGAAAATAGAACTTCCATATGACCCAGCAATTCCATTATTGCATATTTATTGAAAAAAATTGGTATATCAAAAAGATACCTGTACCCCCATATTTATTGCAGTACTATTCACAATACCAAAATATGGAATAAAAATGTATCTATCAATGCATGGATAAGATAAAGAAAATGTGATGTGTGTGTGTATGTATATATACACACACATGTATATATATAAAATATGTATATATACATATATAATATACACATATAATATACACACATACATTATATATACATATATCATATGTAATATGTATATATTATATGTATATATTACATATGATATATATACATTATATATTATATTATATACACATATATATTATGTGTGTACATATATAGACACACAATGGAATACTATTCAGTTATCAAAGAGAATAAAAAAGTGAATGAATTCCTGTCATTTGCAGCAACATGGATGGAATTGAATTATATTCACTTACATTAAGTGAAATAATCCAGTCACGGAAAGACAAATATCACATGTTCTCACTTATATGGGAATTAATAAATTTATCTCATGGATGTGGAGTGTAACAACGGTTACAAGAGACCAGTAAGGGTGTGGTCGGGGGATGAAGGAGGTTGTTTAATGGGTTTAGGCGTATAGATAAATAGTAGGAATAAGTTCTGGTATTCAATAGCACAGTAGGGTCACTATACTTAACAACAATATATTATATATTTCAAAATAGCTAAAAGAGAAGATTTGAAATATTCTCAACATGAGGAAATGATAAATATTTGAGGTGATGAATACCCTAATTACCCTGTTTTGATCATTAAACATTGTATGTATCAAATATCACATGTATTCCATAAATATGATGATTATTATGTATGAAAATTTTAAAACTATGTTAAATACTACTTTACACTCAATAGAATTATAAGCAAACAAACAAATACAACTGACAAAGTCAAATACTGAGCAGGTAGAAGTTTCCATCATTGCTAGAGGAAGCAGAAACTCATAAAAACCCCTTTAAAACACACACACACATATATGTATGTGTTCCCATACACATATATTACACACACACACACACACACACACACACACACATATATATATGTGCCTAGCCTTTGACACAGCATTCTTTCTTTCAAGCATTTTCCCAAGAGAAATAAAATCATCTATCAGTGATAAGATGTACAGAAAAAATACATATAACAGCTTTAGTCGCAATAGCCCCAAACTGAAAACAATGCTAGAGTACATTAACAGATAAATGGGAAAACAAATTGTTGTGTATTCTTACAATTTAAAAAAGATGCACTCCATCATGAATGTACCACCCACCTCTATTTACTGCCATCCAATTCATTAGACCATTATCTGCCTTTGTGCCCTGACAAGGTTTCCTTTAACTAGAGGTCAGGATAAAACTCAAGCATGATCTATTTGAAATTCAGATTTAATTTTATATTGACATCCATATGCAATCTTGACTAAGTAGACTTTTTGTAAAAATGTTAAAGTTTAACATATTATTTATTAAGAATGATGAGCCATTGTTATTGTTGTTTATGCCATATGTGGGGTTGGCAAGCCAGGCAACTTAAACTTCATTTTTATAGAAGAAAAGTTGAGTCTCCACATATAATTGCTATATTAAAGTTGTAAAGTTTGTTTTAATTATAATGTATTTTTCTAAATGTTATTTCTTGTTTGCAAAGAGTCACATTCTCTGACGAATGCTGTGTTAAATTAGGCAGCACTTGTGGAATCTGGTTGCTGTGTAAAATTCTAAACACCACTTGTTTTATTGGAAAGAAATTGCATTCATCAGTGAATGAGTCATTAAAATTATGTATATCCACCTCAGCTGTGTTATCTTGAAGGCTTAGGCTGAAAGCTAAAAGCAAAAAACAAATCCCACCAATATTTCAAAAGTGGACATAAGTCTTTTTGTAGTTAAAATCTTTCAGTATTTATTATAGCTGCTAGGTCAATTGTTACTGCAATTTTTAAAAGCAAATAATTCCTTCTATTATTTTTTCCTTTATTTTTATTAAGTTCACAGATTATGGGAGAAATGGCTTGATATTTTTAAGTTCTTTATTTCGTTATGTTATTTTCTTTTGCTTTACAACGTATGGATCCTACTGAGATTTAGCAATCTGTTGCAGCTTCCAAATTGTTTTCTACCTGAAGCCAAAGCAAGGAAGTCTTTAAAATTATGTCAGTATAATAAAATGTTGATAAAATACTATAAAAATAAAAGTTTCAACCCATAAAATTCAGTTTTGAGTTATATAACAATGTTCAACATAAGATATATAAAAATCTAAGGTATGAAAATATAAATATTGTTTTTCTAAGTTATTAAACAGCTTTGAAGTAACTGATTTTCATCATACTACAGTTAATCTTTTTTAAAAACAAAAGTGAGAAAGAAATAAGACCCAAAAGCTCACTTCAAAACATAGTGAGGCCAGGCGTGGTAGTTCACATTTGCAATCCCAACACTTTGGAAAGCTGAGGAAGAAGGATGGCATGAGATCAGGAGTTCAAGACCAGTCTGGGCAATATAGTGAGACCACATCATCTCTACCAAAAAACCAAAACAAAACAAAATTAAAAAACAACAGTGAAATATTATGAGAATGTCCCTTGCCTGTGCAACATTTCATTACTTACAAGCTCCCTTTAGGTTCCCAGCTTCTTGCTTTACATTACATTGTACACTGTGCTGTACAACACAGTTCTGAAAAGGGTGGGAATCTAACAAATGTACTCAGGGACATTTGTTACATTCTCTACAGGCTCTGTCTACATGTGAGAATTATCAAAAATGGCTTATAAAGGCCAAATTACTATCATAAATTATACACAGGCAGCTCTTAACATGCAAATGACATTCATCCCCAAACACGTGTTTCACACCATCTTAGCTTCCACATCTTCCCACCACCCCCCTCACTTCAAGCCTTCTCCTAGCCATCACCTGTGCCCTGGGCCATTAACTCTTCCCATGGACCACTTCCACAAGATACGTCATCTTGTGTCTTTCCTTTATATTATCCACATTACAAAAGTTGCAAGGAAGTTATATGGTCCAACAATTTTTGCCATGGAAGATTTATAATTGTTCTTTCCTTCTTTTCTTCCTCTCTTTACATCCCTTTCAATATGAGACTGCTAGATGAAATTTTTCTCCTTCTCAATCTGTCCTTGTTTTATGCTGGCCCTAAACTGCTATCACTGGTCATGTCTTATTCACCTCATTTTCCTGGGAAAGATTATTTTTCCTGGCATAAAAATATTTATTTATTTATTTATTTATTTCTCCTTGCCTCTCTGAATGATGGCAAGGCAAGAAGATGGGTGGTGAATTGATGCTCTCCACTTCATTCTTTTGCAATACTAAATTTCTATTTCTCCATTTGTCTTAATTGGGTGGACATTATTTTAAATTTTCTCATAAGGAATTGGTAAAATATACATGGTCTTAGGTTACATTTTTTCACAGATCCATTTCTTCTTTATAATTTTTATATTACTGTTTTTATATCTTCCCTCTTATTTTGTGATACCCAATTAGAGATATGAGAGATTAGGCTACCTATTCTAAGTTATCCTCCTAAAATTGTATTACAATTTACATCTGTGGAATTAGCCCATCAAGGCAAAGGTCATCTATTTAATATCTTGTCTGGATAGTGATATTCTAAAGGAAAAAAACAAAAACAATAATGAACTTTGTTCCATTGCAATTTATTCTATCTATACACTTTACCAGCTATATATACAGATTAAAACAGCATTTCTGGATTTGTCTAGGAATTTAAGCCTGTTAATGATACAATGTTCAATTGTCCTCAGAGTACAAATTCACACAATGGAAACTGTCCTTCCTAGTAGATTTTTAACCAATCAGTAGTTGTCTTATAAACTTTCCATTTTGAAGAAAGTAGAAGATCTGAACTTTTTTGCCATAAGAGACTACCTTGCCCTCATTCTCTACGTATGATTCTATCGACACTAAGAAGCTCATGACAATGTAATGTCAGGATTGTATCCTTTTATTATATGTCTTGGTTTTCTTTCTATGTACTATCTATTGCCCAGAATTTTCTTAGGAACAGATCCTACAAAACTGTTGCTATGCTGAATAACTCTGTTACGACCTGAAAATAATATCTGAGAATTACTTATCCCTGAACAGTAAAATCTTGTTTTGCCACATTCTTTTCAAAAAAAGAATAAAAGCATGATTTTATGAAGTCACTAGACTATTAGAATACATTTAAAATTTTGTATGATCTGGCTTGTTCTATGAAATATGTTTTAATTCTGCGTTAAAGGGGATCAAAACTGAACTTTGACCATATTAAAGGAAGGACTCAGAAAAGATTGAGTTGATTTGCCTTAGAGCTTTAGCAGAATGCTGAGAAGCTCAGAAATGTAATTTAATTATGCATGAGTAAGAAAATGCCAGAATTCACAGGAGACTTCCAGGTCAAGGAAGCAGTGAGTTAGCCCTGGCTGAAAGTTTCTGGGTCTTGGAAATGATAACTTTATGTAGTCATGTTCTTTCCTTAGACTTTCCTTTCAAGTTTTATAAGTTTGAATACTATTCATATTCAATACGTATAAAGTACTATTCATATTTAGAGAAGAAGCACTTAAATGCACCTGATAGGAAACTATCTGCTTTATCTTAGTAGAAGAATCTCCTACAGGAAGAGACACTGCGTGAGGAGATGGAACAGTGGAGAGCACATTTTGATAGACACATTCAGAGGCTGTCTGTCCTGGCCCTGGGATTGTCACTGAGAAAACTGTAAGGAAACTTTATCTGTTCCAACAGAAGGACAGATGGCCTCAGGCAGTTCAAAAGGATGAAGGTAGAGGGCTTGTGTGGGATATTAGAATTGTATATTTCATGTGACCTAAATTGTTCTCCTTTGTTTCTCTCAAAATTCTTTAGTAAAATCTACATTATTCACTGGTAGATTGCAGAATCAGCTTCCTGTAATTTGATAAAAATATTGTCCCAATGTTGGCACAGAGTAAAAATAGAGACTGCCTCCAGAACAGCCAAGCATAACTGGGTTAAATGTAGCACAAAATGCAGAGATTGATAAAAAGCAGCAAAGGCAAATCTTGAATCTCAAACTCTGTTTGCTTGGATTTGTAGAAAAGCTGTGAGCTGGAAAAAACTCTTAGCCAGAACAAGGACATTAGGAGCTTCTCTTTTACCACTCTAGCTGACACAATACTGGGGGATCACCAAAAAGCTATGGACACTGCTGAGAAGGATTTACTTACAACCAGAAACATTAGGGTGATGACCAACGTGGCCTTAAGGATCCCCTCAGCTTGACTAAACATTAAATAGGTTTCTTCCTGATTGTAAGTCCCTGACCTTCCTTTTCTTAGAGTATTTACCATTTACTTTAGAAAACTTGTAGTTGTAAATTCTTTCTGCAGCTTTGAAAGGAACGTAAATCTCCCAGCCTACCAGTTTTACAGCCCAGGAAACGTCTTTCTCAAGGACTTGGAAACAATCTCTTTGAAATGTAAATACTGAAGGAGATAACATCCCTATCTGCCAGTCTCCGTGGGAGGGTAGGAGATTAACTTGAATGGACACCAATTAGCAAACACAGAGGATCTAATCACAGAGAAACACAGTCTCACACTCAGGAATTACTCGGCATGCTCCACAACTCCCATTGGTCAATAACCCCACTAAATGTTCCCCGGTGCTTGTCCACCACAGCACTTAAAAACCCTTCACCTGGGAGGCCGAGGCGGGCGGATCACGAGGTCAGGAGATGGAGACCACCCAGGCGAACACGGTGAAACCCCGTCTCCACTAAAAATACAAAAAATTAGTCGGGCGTGGTGGCGGCGCCTGTAGTCCCAGCTACTCGGGAGGCTGAGGCAGGAGAATGGCGGGAACCCGGGAGGCGGAGCTTGCAGTGAGCCGAGATCGCGCCGCTGCACTCCAGCCCGGGCGACGGAGCTAGACTCTGTCTCAAAAAAAAAAAAAAACCCTTCACCTTTTGTGTCCATGGAGTTAAGTATCCAGACTGGGTCTTTGTTCCTTCTCCAGTTGCTGGTAGTAATGTCAAAATGAAATAATTCTGTCTACTCATCTCTGGAACATTTTTTTTAACAATGTTTAATTAGCTCTACAAGGATACCAGAAGCATATTTAAGTGTACCTGCAAAAAAAAAAAAAAAAAAAAAAGAATTTAGAAAATAACCAAGTATAATAGCCAAGTTTGTTTTTAAATACTTATTATAATGTAATCTATAGTTTATACCTTTTTCTATAAGTTATTATTTAAGAATTGTTCAGTCATTTTAAGAGCTCTAACTTTGTAAAAAGAAGATGGATTCATTGTGGACCAACAAACTTCAGAAAGTTTAGTTATTATCTTAATGTACACCACTTAGCAACACATCTGAATTGTAAATCTGTGCTTAAAAAATAATATTTAAGAAAATATTTCCAGGTACACTTGCATAGCTGAAGTCTCAGAATTCATTATTTTCAATAGTGGCTCTAAAGATTAAATTTAATAATGCAGGTAAAGTGTTTAGCACAGTTCTTGGTACCTAAAAGATAGTGAAATCTTAGGCAAGTCTTTGGTCTATTATGAGCCTCAGTTATTCAACTGTCTAAAGGAGATAGTAACAATACCTATTTTATAAGATAATTGTAAAGAATAAAGTAGATGATCTGTATAAAGTACTTAGCAGATTGCTAGGCACAGACTAAAGTTTAGTGAGTACTTTCCTTAGGATTTTTATTAATATGAATTTAGGATCCAATTAATTTAGGATTAATATGAATTTAGAACGAAGTTCATCACATCCATTTAGACTTAGAGATTACTTCTCCAATCATCCCGCACATAAGAAGTAACCTGTTGCTGAATTTGCTCTCCTAACCCTATACATCAGTGCCATCAATACTTTTAGAAATCCAAAGAGTGAGATTCATTGTGATGAGCAATGAGCATTTCGACGGGTGTTGGAAACTCCATATTGTGTGATATGTTTTATGTGGTTGCTCAAGAGCTTTCAGGAATCTAATCAGTTTTCAGAAGACTAAACTCCATATTGTGTAATATGTATTATGTGCTAGCTTAAGAGGTTTTAGGAGCCTAGACCTAGTTCAATCCACCCAACAACTTTCTTTGAGACCCTTCCAATATCAGCCTTCCTCCAATGCCCAGGCTCTTAGATATTCATGCAAATGGCCAAACACAAATCATTAGAATTTCTTCAGACCATTTCCTCTTAAAAGACAGGGATATTCAATCATTAGAGAACTCTTCCAGTTTCCTGAGGCCTCTGCATCATACTAACAGGAATAACTTCACTTTTCTCAATTATTGGCTTAATGTCTTTGACAAAAGATCACCAGCTCCATGGAAATTTTTCTCTGAGTATTTCTGTGATACTCTGATTCTTCACATATGTTTAGCAATGCATCTATTTGATCCAGCATCATGTTTTTCAGGCGGGGGTGGCACTACAGGGTCTCCCAGTGTGCCATCAAATAATTCTGTGGTCCCTACAACTTACAGTTTTCTGAGAGCAGCATGTGAAAAAGTGGGGGAAGGAGTTATAGATTTGTTTTCAGCTTTATTAATGGGGTCTCATGATAGTGTTGACTCTGCCCCCATAATAATGGTCTTGGGCCAAACAATTCAATATCAAAAATGATGTACTTGTAAGGTGTGGTCTTCTCATTAAATTATATGCAATGATGATGGCTACTTCTTTCTTCCAATTGAATAAATTTCCCTTAGAGATGACTCATTCCTGACGTAGCTGGAACACTGGCAACAAACCAAGTGTTAAAAGAAAACTTCAGCCTAATTAAATTTAAAGGAGTTTAATTAAGCAATGAGTGATTCATGAAATCAGGCAGCCCCCAGAATCACAGCAGATTCAGAGAGACTCCAGTGATGCCTCCCGGTCAGAACAAATTTATGGAAACAAAAAAGGAAGTAACATACAGAAATTGGAAGTGAGGTACAGAAACAGATGAATTGGTTACAGGTTGGCGTTTACCTTATTTCAACACAGTTTGAACACTCAGCAGTGTATGAGTGGTTGAAGTATGGCTGCTGGAATTGGTCAAGACTCAGCCACTGTTACAGGTGCATACTCCTAAGTTAGGGTTATCTACCCACTAAGTTAGGTTGCAGGTCATTCACAAGGACTCAAATGCAGAAGTATGGGGGGAGTCCTTCTCAGGACTTGTTTAATTTGCTTTAACACAAGCTTTTTTCTCCATTTTACTAGACATGCCTAGGCACATCTAATTCTTACCTGGTCTCAAGATGGGACCCCGATACTAAAATCACAGTTATGGAATTTTTTACTAGCTACATTTAAATGTAAAACATTGGTAACCTTGTTTTTGAACTTTCATTACATTTCTTTATGTTTTAATTTACATTATGCTAACATAATAGATTTAACTATTTAACCCCTGATTCATCCATTGGGGTGAGCTGTGTGCATGTGCAGTGGGCTACCAGCACTTGGGAGACGAGTATGCACGTTGAGTTTATTGGAGTTGTATGCATGCTCACTTGGGGTGTTCTTCCCTTACCAATCAAACATTCATAGACATTCATATAGAAGGTTATATGCCAGTTAAGCTCCACCATTTTGCCTCTTAATGAGTATGCTTGAGGACACTTGTCCAACTCCTGAGATCTTATCAGGAGGCTGCTGATCGCCAGTTTTAGGTGTTTTTTTTATCATTTGGGAGACTGCCTTTCCCTGGCACTGGCTGTGACCAATTGTAATTTTACAGAGGCAGTTTAATAACCACCTGACCATCACCTGATGGTTGCCTGACATTCCTAGTGGTGGGGGCGGGGGACTCTCCTATGCTGCTCATGTCTGACTAGCTACCTACTGTAACACACCTGGCATCTCCAGGGCAAGTGTTCTAATTTGTTTGGTACGTGGCATAATTGTCAAGAGGATACATTCTGTAGAAAGTGGAAAGCCTGCCTTTCCCCTATCAGAAAAGTAATGTTATCATCCTCCAATATGTTTTTAGAAATGAAATTGATCCTTTACACAATGTTTTCCAGTCTTACAGAGAAAAAGTGTTTTAAGAAATAATTAATATTTCATCCTAAATAGAATCTATCACTTTGTTTCTCAGCCAGGCAAAATCAAATTTCTATACTATTGTTCCAATTTTAAAAAAACTCTAAAGAATGATATCTTTTAGCAATTCTAAACCAAATGCATTTTACCATCAAAGAGCTATCATGCGTTCAACTTATTTTTCATGCCAGATGTCTTTGTAGGCCCATTTCCAATTTTAACTAAATCTCAGACACATCAATGGATATCAATTAATCTGGTTCCACTCACAAAAGTTAGTATCTATGCAGTATAAAATTTAAAAATTCGACAAATGAAACTGAAGTATAAATACTTAGAATGAATAAAAAAGACTGGAAATTAAAGAAAGTAATCCTGCAATATTATCTTAAATCCTAAATCAGCAAAGTATGAAATGTTAAGTCCTGGAAAGGTTTTGAAAATGTACTTAACCCAACAATAGTTCTTGAGCTCCATTGCGATCTACTTTTGCTTTATAATTTATACTGTGCTTATCACACAATTTCATTTAAACTTTACAGTAACCCATGGAGGTAGATACTATAATCATGGAGCAAGTTGGTGCATGGCAAAGCTGGTATATAAATAAAACCTCCAGTTTCATAGTCTCAATACCTTCCATTGTGTGGAAACTAAACTTCCATATAGTTTCAGAACTTATCCTGACTTAATTTTGTTCTAATGACCAAATTTCAATTATCAAAAATTATAATGTAGTTATATACCATCTATTATAATAAATACGCACAAATTTAGGCACAGAGAAAAGGTTAACACAGCCTGGGAAACACTTGTCAGAGCTTGATTGCTGAAATTGAAACCATCCCCTAGAAAACTTTGTAAAATTGATTAAGCGGGGGAAAATCTACCTAGGCTTGCAGCACGATGTAAACCAAAATAAAATTCTAAGCCCCCTAACCGACTGATGGACCTCCTCTCTTGGCCAAGGGAGTTCCAAAGTTAACCTGAAAAATTAGTTCAGGCAATGTTGGGAAGTGGGGATCGGATATGCCTCATTATAGCTTCCTCCCCTTGGAATTTGGCACAACGGACCGGCATTAACAGTTAAACAGAGATCTTAAAACTGACAAGAAAATCTCTTGGTAGTAATAAAATACCAGATTCCAACCTGAGTCTAGTATAGCATCACATGACAGATAATAGGCCCTGAAAGATATCGAAGTATTTTACCCAAAAATATATTTATTTGACATATTTTGAAGTGGCCCTGAAAAGCTCTCTTGTGAGAAAAAATCTACATTCTGTAGAGAATCCGCTTCCCTTTCCAGGTCTTTTCCCTGCTCCAGGAGAGAATTAACTAAGAGTCTGGCACCTTTTTAGATCTGAGAAGAGTTCTGAAGCCTGCTACCTGGAGGCTTCATTTGCATGATAAAAATCTTGGTCTCGGCCCAACGAGGTGGTGGCTCACGCCTGTAATCCCAGCACTTTGGGAGGTAAAGGCCAGTAGATCACAAGGTCAGGAGATCAAGACCATCCTGGCTAACACAGTGAAACCCTTTCTCTACTGAAAATACAAAAAATTAGCCGGGAGTGGTGGCAGGCACCCGTAGTCCCAGCTACTCGGGAGCCTGAGGCAGGAGAAGGCTTGAACCCAGGAGGTGGAGGTTGCAGTGAGCCAAGATTGCGCCACTGCACTCCAGCCTGGGCAACAGAGCGAGACTCCATCTCAAAAAAAAAAAAAAAACTTGGTCTCCACAACCTCTTCTTTTAACCCAGATATTTCTTTCTATTGATTCCTGATCTTTAGATAATAACAGCTCTTTCAACTGATTGCCAATCCAAAAATCTTTTAATCTGCCGATGACCTGGAAGCCCCTGCTTCTAGTTGTCCCACCTTTCAGACCCAACCACTGTGTAACTCATGTGTATTAATTGATAATTTACGTCTTTCTAAAATGTATAAAACCAAGCTGTAGCCTTAACACCTTGGGCACATGTTGTCAGGACCTTCTAGGGCTGTGTCAGGAGTCAAGGTCTTCATGTCAGAGATATTTTAACCAGGGCAACTCCATCTTCAATATAAGCTGGGTAAAATAAGGCTGAAACTTACTGGGCTGCATTCCTAGAGAGTTAAGGCATTTTAAGTCACAGGATGAGATAGGAGGTCAGCACAAGATACAGGTCATAAAGACCTTGCTGATAAAACAACCTGCAGTAAAGAAGCTGGCTAAATCCCACCAAAACCAAGACGGCCACAAGACTGACCTCTGATCATCCTCACTGCTGCACTCCCACCAGTGCCATAACAGTTTACAAATGCCATGGCAATGTCAGGAAGTTACCCTCGATGGTCTAAAAGGGGGAGGCGTGTATCATGTTTAGCATATAATCAAGAAATAACCATAAAAATGGGTAACCAGTAGACCTTGGGGCTTCTCTGTCTATGGAGTAGCCATTATTTTATTCTTTTACTTTCTTAATAAACTTGCTTTTGCTTTGCACTGTGGACTCGCCCTGAATTCTCTCTTGCATGAGATACAAGAACCCTCTTTTGGGATATAGATTAGGACTCTTTTCATGTAACATCTTTCTGATGATCACAGAAGTAACTATAGTGCAGAAACTTTGAACCCAAAGACTAACTGGGTAAGTGGTGGGGTACCTAGGAAAAGAATAGAATTGAAGTAGAGGCCCAATTTAGAAGGGTTAGAGTCCCTTCTAAAATTTAGGGGATTAGAGGCCTCTCTCAGTAAAGTCCCCTTTGACTAAGAATGGGTTTGGCACTATGGCATGTTAACGGCTATTCTCTTTGGATTAATCTCTCTTGCACCCTTTGCTGATGGCTGTGGGTGACAGGATTAGGCAAGTACAGGATTGTGGTACATGGGGAGCTTCTTTCTCCCCAAAAGGGGAAATTGAGAGCTGATGAGACTGCTGGAAAAGATCTTTTCACTACTGACAAGCAACTACCTGAACTTTTCAGTGTTGCTGCAACAGATGGGTCTTTCTCTGGTCTTTTTGAGCACCTTACCTTCCCCATCCTTCCTCAGGCAATACTTTCCTCTATCTTTCTGTGCAAACTGGTTGAATAAATATTAAAAATCACTGTTTATCTCCTGTAAAGATTTGATTAATGGGAAAAAGGATTCATCAGGCTAATTTGGAACTGTGGCGAATATGGTGTGCTTTATGTCTCTTTCTGTGCTCTATAATGGAGATAGGTAACTTAGGATAGAACATGGGCTTAGGACCTGCTGTTCAAGATGGCCAGCAAACTGGTTGGTCATGCCCTTGGGAGCTTGACCTGGAATCGTGTGCCATGCTTTCTGTTTTCACAATGGTAGCCCAGATTTAGGGTTCAATTCCTGGCTTTTAAAGTGAGTCCTTTACCTTCTGTCTGTCTATTTATATATGTTATGTTTGTAATATTTATATATGAATGAGCTTTAATTGGATCAATAAAAATAAATGCTTAAATGGAACATTTTGTCAGAAAAAGAAAAAGTGTAATGCCCTTTATTTCGTTCCTGTGACATTAGTAATTTTTTGGAAACCCAAACAGCTTTAAAGATTATTGGTAAAATAAAAATGTAAACATTGGCTCTAAATTATGTAGGTCAAATATTAGGTTTACCAAATGCTTTAAGGTTATAAACTGCTTCTTTGACTTTTAGAAATTGTTCCATTTATTTTGGAGCATTAGAGTCTAGGTAAGGCCTGAGACACATGAAGTTAGTTAATAAATATGCACAAATTTAGGTACAGAGAAAAGGTGAACTCCGCCTGGGAAACACTTGTCAGAGCTTGATTGCTGAAATTGAAACTGACCCTTAGAAAACTTTGTAAAATTGATTAAGAGGGGAAAACTCTACCTAGGCTTGCAGCACAATGTAAAGAGTCAGACCTTATCTACATTTCTGTCTGGGTCCTAGGCTTCACATCTAGCAGATAATTAAAATCCCAAACTTACCAAAATTTTCACCAAAAGTAAAAATTGCTAACCATTAACAGTGTAACATGTGTTTGAAACTCCTTAAAAAAAAACCAGCTCTACACATGAGGCACGTAAGGAAAGTAAAATGTGTTTTTGGTAAAAGATTATAAGAAGGCATGAGAATGTGGATTTTTCTTGACTAGATTAAAGGGTTAAAGGATTGTTTTAAGTTAACATAAAGCTGATGGTTTAAGCAAATTATGGAAGGTTTGTGAAAATTAATCTTGTAAAGAAATTCTGTATGTGAACATATTGGCTAAAGTTAAAGGGGTATAATTCAGTTTTTCCATCAATTAAACATTGGAATAAAAGCACAATAGATTTTTCTTTGGGCAAAAATCTGCTTATGATATGCTCTTTAACAAAATTAGTAAAGGGTTATAAAAGGTTTATGAGAATCTTACCTTATGGTCAAACATTAAAATTGGGTAGATATGTCTGTAAGGTTTTATTAAGAATTGGGTTTTACATCAATAATGCACTAATACAGAGTGACATCTGGTATAAAAGTCAGACAGGAAGCATTGTCAAATATGAAATAGTGTTTGGTTTTCTTTGGGCTATATTTGTATAAATGTGTTATTGGTATGTGTTCCAAAATCATGAAAAACTCCTATAATTCTGATATGGCTTACTGTTTGTTATAATAATTTTAATTGTTTATATCAAACTTTATATGCCACAGAGGCAACTAAATTTATTTGTCATTTGTGTTTTTGACTGTGGCTGTCATAACACATTTTGTCATCCACTGACAATTGTTTTCTTCTTTGGGTTCTCTTTAGAAGTTGGTTTATAATCAACTGTAGAACTCTAGTAGTTGTTCTTAAGTGTAGGTTTCTGATAACTTTCGAGACTGTGACATTAGGATAGAGGAAAAAACTTCACAGGGAACTGAAATGTTCATAACTACCAATCAGAACAGGAGTTAACTGCATAAACTAAAGAAGTCTGAAGTAATCTTTTTAACTTTGCTTAAAACGTTGCTGATCCTTTGTTTCATTTTTCAGAGCCAAGGAAACTTTTCTTTTGAGCTATTTAAAGCTTTCTGCAATTGAGAAAAGTATACTACTATGAACAAAATTTGAGGCATTTTTGTTTCTCTCTACCTGATTTATCCAGAATTTGGAAACTATTTGTGAACATTCTTAACTTATGGCAATATAGTTATTTGCATAACTATATTGCAATATAGCTAAGTGCAATAATTACTCTGTTTTCTTTTGCAACAGGACACAATTGGATAAACTGGTTACTTTTACCAAGGCTTTAATTGAAATAGCATGCTTTCCTTTAATGAATCAAATTTGATAGTAAAGCCAGTACGAGCCCCTTGGACAGCTGGCCTCATACCTTGCCTACACAGTCCCTGAACAGGGTTTCTGACTGGGTCAGTAAAGAATGTCACTTTCTAACAGGTCCAGGAGTCCCAAGTTATCTTGGAACCACAAAAGAAGAGGAATTTACTCAACTCGTAGGTATTTGAGGGTACAAACCCATGGCTCGGCTAGGCTTTAAAAAAGTCTTGTCTGAGATTCCTTCTATGGAAGAAAGTTCCATTAAAGCCACTTTAAAATCTTATGTAAAAAATCATTATTCTTGCTGCACTTTATACAAATAACCAGGCCAAGTATAATAAAGCAAATCAGTTTTATGACGATTTCTCTTTAGTAAAAATGGCAAACTGGAGAGAGAAATATTATATTTCAAGAACTATGGCACACTTATTAGATTCTTGTCTCATCAGTTGTTTTTAAGTTTGTTTCTGCAATTTAGGCCAGCCCTGCTTATTCCTGTGAACCAACCAGTGATCTCTGACTACTGCTTAGAGGAAACAAGAGGGTTGGGTAATGTAAAAATTAGATCAGTATTCTAATTCTGAGCATGTATTGGAATTGGCTAGAAACCCAGGATCAGCTTGGTTCCAGCATTGCCTAATTCATGAAAAGTCTTCTAGTTTAATTTACTTGGGATAATTTTACTTATTTTGCTTTATTCTTATGAAATATATTGCTGTTGTACTTTTTGTGTAGGAATGAGAATAAGCTTACTTGAGAATTCCTCCTTTTTCCTCATTAGGCACCTTGCAATTATGAAACCCTTTCTCTGTTGTAAACCCCAGCTGTCAGTGGATTAGTCTGTTGCCACCCAGCAGAACTAGGAACATGGCAGGCCTACTACAAATTAACACCAAAGCTCACTGAAAGTAAATAAAACATTATCAAAGGTAGAAGACATCTAATGAAATTCAGGATTGATTATGTGGCCCAATTCTGTATACCTCTCATTGTTTCATCCTAACTTGTTTGCTTATGGTACATTGAGAATTGATTAGAAAAAAAATAAAGAAGTACTTTTGAAAGAAAATTCTTTCAAAATATAAGTATAACCTCATTGCCCTGGTCTCACTCCCCTCCTGCTGCAACTAAGATATCAACCTGCTGCCTCATTCTTTTCCATCCTTGACACCTAGCATTGCAGGGCTCTCAATGGAGACAGCTGATGTCGCACTGCTCCTCCTGAGCCTCCTCCATCATGAAAACATAAACTGTGGCCTGTCAGATGAAGATCAGGTGCCATTATGTGATGTGTGTGTATGTGTGTTTGTGTGTGCGTGTAAAGAGAGAAAGAGAGAGAGAGGGAAAGAAAGAGAAGTCTTCTCTTGCTGGAAAATAAAATCCATATTTTATTTACCTAATTTTTTTGTGGTGGAGAATTCTAAGATTTTCTTTCTCTAACTCAGTAATGTCTAACTTGTTATGGTCTACAATAGATTTGAGCTTTTATAATTTATTTTTCACAGTGCTAACAGGAATGCAGTCCCTAATTCTTATATATGGCATATTGCTTATGAGTTGGGAATTTAAAAAGGTGAAATTCCCAGTGTTATGTTAAAAGAAGGTTCTGATATTCATACTTCTTTCCTACTGGGCTGCCATTAAAAGCCAAAGAAATTTGGACTATGTTTATGTAGGGAAACTAAAAATTTAAAACAAGAGACTTCATTTTCTCTATTAAAAATAAGGGAAGTGATGCTCTTCCTCCTAACTTAGAGCATTCACTTCAGAAAACATTTAATTGTAATTTCTTACTTGGTCTCTTTAAAAAATATATAATTTTTAAATGAAATGAACCTGTTGCCTACTTAAGGACCCAGGAATGTCTTTCTCAAAGACTTGGCAACCATCTCATTGAAATAAAACAACAAGAGATGGCATCCCTGTCTCCCAGAGTCTGTGTGTTCCTTGAGGTGGTATTGGTAAGAGCTGAACTTTTTTCAGCACCTTGCTTCAAGTTGCAAAACCACCTGCAGACATAAAGATATGAGAAGTTTGGGTTTCCTTTGTATAAAATCAGTTAACTAACACAAATAGTCACCCTAATTATCAGATAAATTTAAGATAAACTGTGTATAATAAATTGTGCTGTCAAATCCTCTTACCTGAGATAAAGTTATTGTTTATCTTGAGAACACCTCCATAATGGGTGAGAATGTAATGCATTGTTTATTTTGAGACTATACATGCAATGTAGTGTAAAAGTGTGTTTTTTTTGTCTTTGCAATCTCTTAGAGAATTGTCTGTGATGCATATCACATTCTGATTTAATACTTTTTCAATTACAAAACTGTTTTTTTTTTTCTTGACTTGTAAACCTTGTGCAGAGGATTTCTGGGTTGAGAGAAGATTTATTCAATTTTATTTCTGGTTAGAGGCAAGCTAAAAGCTCACCATTATCAGAATATCCAGAAATAGGAAAGGTGAAGTCATGAAACTCTTTCTTTTGGGTACAGTTACCCAAGAGGTCACAGTCTCTTGTGCAAAGTGTCCAGTCTTTTCACTTAGCTTTACCATATCCTGTATGGGCCATAAATCTTAAGAACTAAGCCTGAATGAAGGCTCCTGGAAACTGTACCAACTAGACAGCTAATATTGAACTGTCCATTGATTACCCAGATCATGTGTTCAGAGGAAACTAAGGATGGAATTGAATATAATATCTAAGTATAATATAATATGTAACTAGATGGAGTCTTGAGAAAGAAATGTGAGAGGTGGGAAGAAAATCAGAAAACAGAGTATCATAAAAGTCATGTTGCCTATCAAAATATCTTCCCCATGGGCATGCAAAATCTAAACAAGGCAAAAACTCGTGACCATCTGAGTACATTTGATATTAGGAGGAGTATTACACACCTTAGAGTTACAGATTATAAAACATATTTCTTAATTATAGTGACTCTGAGAAAAAGGAGTGTTTCATCCTAGTCTTCATATTCTCAGCAACTTAGATGTACAGGTCTCACTTCCTGTGGGATTAATGATTCCAAGGGGAATAACATCAATAAAATATTTTGAATATATCTAGATTGAATTTTTCACATAGATGCAATGTGAAAAATCTGGAAGAGGAACACAAAACATCACAAAGAGTAAAAATTTAGAAGACTGATGTCACAATAATTCCCCTCATAGTACTCATGGTTTTCTTATTCACATAAAACTGATCAGGGCACTTTCCAGCATGGTCAGAATCAAAGGATAGAGAAGATGAACCAAGCAATCCAGTTCTCAGTTGAAACCCAGTTCTATGGAAATTGGAGAGCCAAACTTATCAAAGTCTGAAGAAGACAATGTGTATGAGAATCAAGTTATCCTTGGAACCTATAGAGTTTGTCTAAAGTTTGTGTCACTTAAAAACTTAAAAATTTCAAAATATATAAAAAGCAAAAAGATAATTTCTATATATGTGTATTTTATTTTTGCATAAAATTATTTCGATGCTTAGTGGCTTTAAAAAAAAAAAGTTTTTGACTCATAATTTCTATTGGTGAGGAATCTAGCCATGGCTTGTCTGGGTCCTGTGGCTCTGGGCCTCTCACAAGGCTGGTACTACAGTCTCATTTTAAGGCTTGACTTGGGATAAATCCACAAAAGGGATTTTGGCAGGATTCAGCTTCTCACTAACTTTTTCCTGGAGGTCTCCTCTAGTGCCTTGCCGTGTGGGTCTCCTCATATTGGAGCTTACAATATGACAGCTGGCTTTCTTCAGAGAAACCAAGGAAAAGGACAAGAGAGTATAAATAGGAACAAGTCACTATCTTCTTAAATTTAATCTTGGAAGTGGTATCCTATACTTTTTGCCGTATTCTATTTATAAGAAGTAAGTCAGTAAGTCCGACCAATATACAAGAGGAAGTTATCACAGAAAAGCATTATGACCAGTAGGCAGGGATCTTCCGGAGCCATTTTAGAGTCATCCTGCCAACTATGAAAAGTAAAATTTGGTTTTACTGAATCTTAGAAATAAAACCATTCCTGCTTTTTCAGAGGGGGTTTTGATTTTTAAAAATTAATTTATATGAGTTATTTAAAGGTTATTAATACTATTTCTACCATTTGGTTCCTGGACTTAGGTGGTCTACCACTGATTATTTATTAATATTTATTGTAAATACTTTATCCAGAAGGATAGAATTATTTCCTCACGGGGTATTAGTGCCTCAGTAGCACATATAAAAGACCATTTGTGGCTGGGTGTGGTAGTTCACACCTCTAATCCCAGTACTTTGGGAGGTCAAGGTGGGCAGATCACGTGAGGTCAGGAGTTTGAGACCAGCCTGACCAACAAGGTGAAACCCCGTCTCTACTAAAAAAAAACAAAAATTAGCTATGCCTGGTGGTGGATGCCTATAATCTCAGCTACTCAGCAGGCTGAGGCTGGAGAATTGCTTGAATCCAGGAGGCAGAGGTTGCAGTGAGCTGAGATGGTGCCACTGCACTCCAGCCTGGGCAACAAGAGTGAAACTCCATCTCAAAAAAAAAAAAAAAAAGACCATTCGACGTTTTTTGTCAAGCTGGCAGTTTCTGGATGCTGTCATATGTGATAGACCAATAGATTCCTTGTAGTCTATTATTAATAGATTAATAGATAGACCAATAGTCTTCTGTCCGTTGTTTTACCTTCTTTGCTGTGAAGTAGGTCTTTTAGTTTTATGTGATATTGTGCAGAACTTAGTGTCAGTGGTTCAAATTCACTGTAGATCATCAAAAGTGTTGCTGGCTGAGGCTCTGTGGGCAGCAAAGGAAAATGTGATCTTGGAATATGCGTCAATTTCAATCAAGAGGAATTGTTTCCAGAATGGAAGGGATTCAAGTGAGTCAGTTGCCACCACATTGGCCTCCTCAAGGTATGCTGCAATATGTGTCAATTTCAATCAAGAGGAATTGTTTCCAGAATGGAAGGGATTCAAGTGAGTCAGTTGCCACCACATTGGCCTCCTCAAGGTATGCTGCCATGCATGTCAAGGGTTCACTCCTGATGTCTGTTGCTGGCAGATGGGATATTCAACAGTGGTGAGTGGGAGTCCATACTATTGGGTCTGTGTATAGCTACTATCCCTGACATCAGGGCTACCACATTCATTTGTTTAATTTGCCAGTGATGACTGGCCAATAACAGAGTTGACTGATATCAGTTGGATGTGTAATTCTAATGTGTTGTTAAGTTCTTCTTTAAAGATGGATCTGTTTCAGGACATATAAATGAGAGACACAAAAATCTTCATACTATATGCCCACTCCCATGTGACCATCTACATGCCTCTTTCACAGGCCTCCTTGTCCTAATCTTCCAAACTTTATCCTCCAGGTCCTTGACCAATCTGCCCAGACATTCACTATTGCCCATGAGTTTGTCTACATTTTAGCCCTGGCTGGTAGTGGTTTAGCCAGTTGGCCCAACATCCCTGAAGGTTCTATGTGAGTGATTACAGTAAACTACATTTACAAAAGTGACAAATGTGAGTCTTATTATGTATTCTATTCCCATCGACTCTATTTATGAACTCCACAAATCTTTTAGTGTTTTAAGTGCTACTGGCCATCAAAATTCTAAGGGACCAAGCTTCCTAGTGCCTATTTTTCCTAGCTTTATTTTTCTGAGAAGATGTAGTAGAGGCCACCTAAATTCTTTCAAACATCTTGACAAAGCACAGGAAAGCTACTCCTTGATTTTGTCTATGCCTCTAAGCTACATTTTAAAGACCCTGATTTTATCTTGCCCCAAGGCTGTATTTTAATTTAATACTATTTTACTGTCTGGCAAGATTAGAGAGCTGACAAATTTTAAAAGGAGTTTTGCAAACAGCACATTTTAGGATCTATTTTTTTTTTCATTCTGTTTATTACTGCAACTGGATAGTTCTTTTCTCACCTAATGTCTCCCTTCTAGCACCTTATTTAATCCAACTGAATGGAATTAGATCACTCTTTCTGTACTCTGCCTAGAATCCACCTTGCCTAAGTTTGCAAATTAATTAAATTCTATGTCAATCTTCCAGATGATCACACCTGACAGTTTTTACGAATATCTTATGACTACAATTATACAGTCTACCATTTTCTAAGCTTCTTAAATCAGCTTCCTTATTACTCACCATCCAGTCCTAAAATTAATGACACACATTCTAGTTTTTTGATTTATCAGCACTCTACTTCAAGTACCAATATTTGTAACAGACAACTTTTGTTGTATAACAACCACAAAAATCAATGACATACAAAACAATAATTAATCTCTCAAGCATCTTACTTATTGTCGGGAGTACCTTTGCTTTTGTCAGTCAGATTCACTCAGGTGTCAGTGAACCTATGGAGTTTTGGGGCTCACCTGTGTAGCTCCACTTCAAACAAAAGTCTGTGGATCGGCCAAGTAGCTCTGTTAAATGAGTCTCACAATGTCCTTGGACCAGCAAGCTAGTCAAGGCATGGTATTTTTATGGCAATAGCAAAGGTACAAGATAACGTGTCTAACCAAATGAGCATACTTCAGTCCCTATATGTTGAAAAAGTCTTTGCTTTTAACATCCCATTGGCCAATTCCATTGCACAAAGCAAGTAATCCCATTGTTCAAGTTCAGAATCTAAGGACAGAGATGTACATGCATTGTTTTGTGGGAGAAATTGTAAAATTACATGGAAGAAGGTGTTAATTGAGGAAACAAGTAAAATCTGCTTCACTATCAAAGCACTTCAGTGAAAAAGGCAATGAATTTGGTTCATTTTATATTCAAAAATGCCCATAAGCATCCAGGATCTATCCAAGAGGCAACTGAGGTCAAAGTTTTGTTGCTGTCAGAGTTAGGAAAATAGATTTCGGCAGCACTGGTATATAGCTATGTACTGATTTTGCAGAGCAAACATTTATGACAAGGGCAAAAGGAATAACATCTTTGATTAAATACAAAAGCATGGAAGTAGACAGCAGAAAATTCATCAGAGGAGGCTAAGTATAAAATAAAGCACAAGTGGCTTGTATTGTAGGAGTAGAAAAGAAAATCTAGAGGAGGAAAGAAGTAATAAAATGTGCAGAAAAAGTCAATAAAGCCAAAAGCTGGAAAAGCATCATTGCTTTTGGTAATTAAGGAGTTGTATCCCATGTTATAGACATATGAAGCAATTGCATAATTTGTACATGCTTTAATGATATCCAAATACAGATCATGTATCATATCTGACTTAAGGGCTGCCTGCCTTCAGAAAAATTTAATAAACATAAAACCTTGGCCATCATGTTCCTAGGGGCAAGTTAAATATTAAAATTCTTTGATATCTGCATCTAAGAAATTCTTACAACTAGATTCATATGAAAGGAGAGTAATCCAAATTACATAAACTGAAAGAAAAATTAGTCTGGAAATGCCTCTTCAGTCTATCCCATTTACAATATAGGTAATAAAAATATAATGATAATAAAGCACATTAGGAAAAACAAATTCCCCAAGTCTCTCCTACCAGCTTTGACTCTATGTTCTAGGGAAAGTTGTCTAAATGAGAAAAAGAAAATGCAGTCCACCGGAAATTTAAAAAATCATAAAAAAATGAACAAATGTATTTAGCTATTTGCGTCCCTCAGAAGAATGCCCAATGATATAAGTTCAAATTCATACGTAAAAGAGACATGGTGTTAGATTCTGTCCCATTAGGAATAGTTTGCTTTCTACTCAAATCCAGTATTTTCAGATAGATTAAGTACTGAAGAGAATGCTGTACATGGAATTTGACTAGCTTTTAGCAAAGCTTTGTCTCCTTTTTTTTTTTTTTTTTGAGACTGAGTCTGGCTCTGTCGCCCAGGCTGGAGTGCAGTGGCCGGATCTCAGCTCACTGCAAGCTCCGCCTCCCGGGTTTACGCCATTCTCCTGCCTCAGCCTCCGGAGTAGCTGGGACCACAGGCGCCCGCCACCTCGCCCGGCTAGTTTTTTGTATTTTTTAGTAGAGACGGGGTTTCACCGTGTTAGCCAGGATGGTCTCGATCTCCTGACCTTGTGATCCGCCCGTCTCGGCCTCCCAAAGTGCTGGGATTACAGGCTTGAGCCACCGTGCCCGGCTGTCTCCTTTTTTTAAAAATAGACATGGCAACAAACATAAGGTGATGTGGCCACAAAGGTTGATTTTATGTGTACAGTTGTTATGGGTTGATTTATGTGCCTTCAAGAAAGATATGTTGAAGTTCTACTTTCCAGTGTCTCAAAATGTAACCTTATTTGGTTCTTAGTACATTTTCTGTTATTTATAACAAAATATCTGAAACTGGATAATTTACAAATGAAAAGAATTTATTTCTTACAGTTATGAAGGCTGAGAAGTTCAAGGTTAAGCATCTGGACCTGGTGAGAGCCTTCTCCCTAGTGGGGACTCGGTCCTGAGCCCTAAGGTGCTGTAGAGTATTACATAGTGAGGGGGCTGGGCATGCCAGCTCAGGTCTTTCTTACAAAGCCACCAGTCCCACTCTCATGATAACCAGTTTATCCATTAATTCATGAATGGATTAATCAACTCATGAAGGCAGAGCCCTCATAACCCAATAACCTCTTAACATCCCCACCCTCCACACTGCCACAGTGAGTATTAAGTTTCAGTATGAGTTTTGGAGGGGACAGATATTTAAATCAGCACATCTGGAGATAGATTTGATGCAAATGTAATTGGTTAAGATAAGGTGGAATAGGATGAACTCCTAAACCACTATGACTAGTATCCTTATAAGAAGATGGCCATATGAAGATGGAGACACAGGGAGAAGGCCATGTGAAGATAGTTTTGGAGTGACACATCTACCACCAAGGAACATCATGGTTTACTACCAAACCACCAGAATCCAGAAAGAGGCAAAGAAGGATTTTCCTACATGTTTCAGAGGGATCATAACCCTGCAAACATCTTGATTTCAGACTCGTACTCTCCAGAAATGAGAAGAAATTTAATTTCTGTTGTTTTAAGCCACCTAGTTTGTGTTACAGTAGCCCTGGGAAATTAATACAGCAGCAGGTCACAACCTGACTGAAGATAAACAATTTAAACATAATCTACATTATATATAAACAATTTGTTTATAAACTTAAAGATGCCCATTTCACAAAATGATAAGTAGCTGGACATACATATAAAAATTGAATTGTCAAAGTCATTGATGAATATTAAAAGAGTGAGGATGTGGATTAGCAATTGGTTGATTATATATTACCAACAAAACACTCTATTAATTAGGTGGCAATTTTTAACAAGAAAATGTGGTATATGGTAATGAAGATCAAGGGCTTTGAAGACAGTCATGTCTTAAAGATCCAGTGCCACCATTCACTAGCTATTTGACCTCAAGCAATTTACTTGATTCTCTTAAACCCAGTTTTCTCATTGTAAAATGAAGAGTCTAATTCTATCTTTCCTATAGAGGTCACAAGAAGACTAAAGCATCTGTTTTTTAAAGCATAATGCCAGAGTATAGTAAGAATTGATGCTGTTATGATTCTTACTTGGTAACTCAATACATGTTTGTATCATTTTAGAAATTTTCATTCCCCAATATTACAAATCAGCCTATTCTCCTTTAACTTTTTTCCCGGTCCTACCAGTTTCATACTATTCTCTCTTCCACCTCGGCTTCAAAGATGAAGTGGATCCTCTGGCTTGGGACTTGGCAGAGAAGTATGTGATATTGCGGGACGATGTATGATCTGCAGTCAAACAGATCTGGTCTCCCTCAGTTGCTAGTTGAAAGACTTGGGCAATTTATTTAACCTCTCAAAGCATCTTCTGTTCTTCTGTAGAATAAAATTAAAATCATATCCACCTTATTGAGACTATTAATTTCAAAACATAGAACAAAAGTATGTTGCACGTAGGACAGGCTCAGAAGTTGGTAGGCAGGCCTCCCCAAACCCTCAATCAATTGTCACCAGGTTCACTTTATTGTCATTCTGATGGCTGCTAGTTTGTCAGGGCCTTGCCTCATGAAAGAATCACTTGATCGACTTCCTAAACTGGTTCCCTTGGCTTTGATCTTTCCACTGCGAATGGAGTGAACTTTGCAGTATTATTGTGCTTTATAAAAGAACATACAATCACCATTTAAAATATTATTTACTTTAAACCCTTCATTCGCACTTGCAAAAGCCTGTGCAATCCAGTTCCATCTCATTATGGTGGGCATTGTAATGCCTTGCCCAGATCTCCATCAAAGGACTTGTTGCCCCAGCTGCAAGAAGTGCTGATAGCAGATATCTTTCAATTGCTAGAGTCTTTAGAGATAGCCTCACATGTAGAGCCAATTTTCCCAAGGTTATGCCCCTTCCCAGAGTGTTCCATATTCAATGACTCATCAATACAGGCAGAAAAATTGTAACCAACTTGGCCTGTAATTCTGAAAAGGCATTCCAGCTCCAGAGTTCTCCAGGGTGGGCTGAGGCCACCATTGGGGATGCATTCTCCACTTCTTCTGTCTATACCTGCTTTGTCTTCTCAGGTGTTGATCCCAAGGGCTGTACCTAATGAGCACCTTGCTCAATAAACTCCATCTCAGTTTGCTTCCCGGAAAACTGAATCTGCAACACCCTCCTAAGCCAACTTTGTTTCCTATAAGTCACCACCTTAAATGGCATGCCTTTCTTCTCTCTTTAGCAAGCTAAGCACACTTGTCCAATCATTTATTTATGTATTCATTCATTTGCGCTTAAACATGCATAAAACAGGCTTCTTTTTCTATGGACTAAGAGAGAAAAACAAACATGCAAAAGAAATGTGAATAATACAAGATAGTTTCTCCTCTAGATATAGGTATGAAGGCCAAATGAACACAAATGAGGAACTAGAAATTACTGCCTCAGTGCTGTTTTACAAGTAACTCTGCAGACTTCTCTTCTTGTGGAAATACTATTTGTGTGTTAATAACAAACTCAAGATTCACATTTTTAGGGAGCTTCTCCTGGCATGTCTTCTCACTTACATAGATTTTTACTGCCAATTGTAGAGATTGTTCTGGTTAGAATAACATTGCTTTTAATCCAAAATAGAGTTTCCCCGAATTTATTGAAATGATAATATGCCAAAGTCAACCATTTTTCCAAATTCCTTAGTTAGCAGGCTGTGCAACTTTCTCGAATGTATAGAAATGGCAGTAAGAGATTTTAAGATAAAACAAGAAGATTTCCTTAGGACAAGGTTTGTTATTTGCCAAAGATAAAATAATGTTGACTTCTACATCTCTGCAGAAGTGTTCTCTATCTCTTTCCATGTCTGCAGGGAAAAATGGGGTATTAAAAGCAGTTGAAAAAATAACAAAAGTTAATTTCGACTTTACCTGCAAAATTTTTATAGACTGTTCCATTACCAAATTTTCCACCATTTCAAAGTGACATGATATCTTCTTAACCAGAATCGGTGAATAAATAAAAAGTCCAACAAATATGTAAAATAAACAACTTATGAATAAGTTAACAGAAATGACCTGCAGTTTCTTTCCCATTGGAAGTCTCATTTTTTGCATATGTATACTGTGAACATGGCACATTATAAGATTTTGCCTCTGAATTTTTGGATTAAAAGAGTGAAAATTAGAAGTTGCCAAAATAAGAGCAGACAGGCAACTAACAAGCCACATCTCATGATTCTTTGGAATTGCTACCATATCTCAGCGAAAGCACAACATATACAGAAGTTCCACTTTGGACCTTTTCCCAAAGGTAACTGTATTTTCAAAAATTACATATTGAAAGTTATTCTCTGCTATTATATTTATAGAACACCAGTGATAATTCTGCCAACAGTCATGTCTAAATCATCATTCCTGTATGAGGTTGCTCTAAAATTAATACTATACTCAACAACTGTTCCTGTGTTTTCTGGCAGTATCTCAACCATCTGAAGAGAAGACATTTAAGAAAATTACAGACACTCTGTTTCTGATGAGCACACTAATCAATTACCCTTCTCAAGACACTTAAATGTAACCTTAAATAAGTACAAATCCTTGTCTTTTTTATTATAGGTGCAGGTAGCACTAATAGCTTTGAAATATGAAATTACAGACTGTTTTACCACTATTAGATCACCATAAACTGCTAGAAAGGGCAGCCCTCTGCCATGCGTGTTTCCACGACAATGAGATTTTTACTGATTGTCCAAGATGTTTAACAAGACATTGATATTGTAACTCTTAGTTAGAGCCTTGCTGGATTCTGGAATGAATGGAGAAGGAAGGCCTGAAGCAGCACAGCAGGATTTGGAATAAAGCAACGATAGGAGTGATAAACTTAAATGTAATTCTAACATTTAAATTCAAATGTGATCTTATACTAATCTCTTTAGCAGTTTACTGCTTACAGTTAAATTAACCTGGAAATTAGTAATTAAAGACAACCACAGAAAGGTACATTTCTGTAGAACCTGAACAACTTGGCAGTGATCCAATACATTGAAGTCTCCTTTTTTATACGCTTTCATCTGTCTTTTTTAGTGCAGTTGGATACACAGAGAAAAACACAGTATTGTTAAGAGCATCTTCCGATGGCAGGATTATAAACTGGGTGAAAATATTTAATTTGCTGGTGCTTAATTCCTGGGAACTTGAAGAGGGGCTGATGGAAGGAAATAGGAAAAACATAAGAAGACAAAGGAAATGTTATTTCTAAAGAGGCTTTGGTTCTCTCCTGTGTTTTTTTAAGGTCCAGAGTCTGGGACACTATGTCTCATTCTTTGGTTGACCTTTCTTTTTCCTTTAGTGACAAAATAAGCAAAATCTGCAGGGCATGCTCTACAGAATTGGAATAAAGAATGTGAGAAATAGGAGCTGAAACCTATAAATAATCCCCAAACTATAAATATCTCCCCCAAGATTTGTCATCTTAAAAAACGAACACAAAGTTTATTTAAGTTTATAAATCCTTGATACTTGGCACCTCTTTATAGTGAAAAATTCTACAAAACACTAAGTGTAGCCTGAGTTCTTCCTGTGATTCCTATAATAAAACATAAAGTTCTTTGAGTTAGGATACTATATATGATACAGTTTTACCCATTTAGAATATATGGGTAAGTATTTATATGCATTTGTCTGTGACAGAGAGGTCAAAAGAGAGGAGAGGCTGGTGCAGTGGCTCATGCCTGTAATCCCAGCTCTTTGGGAGGCCAAGGTGAGTGGATCACTTGAGGTCAGGAGTTTGAGAACAGCCTGGCCAACATGGTGAAACCCCACTACTACTAAAAGTACAAAAAATTAAGCAGGCATGGTGGCATGCACCTCTCATCCCAGCTATTCAGGAGGCTGAGGCAGGAGAATCCCTTGAACCTAGGAGGCAGAGGCTGCAGTGAGCTGAGATGGTGCCACTGCACTCAAGCCTGGGCGACTCAGAGCAAGACTCTGAATTAAAAAAAAAAAAAAAAAAAAAAAAAAGTTTAAATCCCAGCCCTGCCAGTTAAATTCCTTTAACTGTCAAAAGCTTATTTTCTTAGCTGGAAAATATAGATAATGGTTCCCTTCTCATTGGATTCTTATCAATCAGATAAGATAGAATGTTTAATGGAGTGTAAAATATAAAATAATCCTTCAATATCTAGCTAGTGATTACTATTGCTATTGTTGCTTTTTGTGTTACTCCAATTTGCTTTACTGTAAAGGAATATGTTCGGCTAGGTAATTTATAAAGAAAAGAAGTTTAATTGGCTCACGGTACTGCAGGCTGTGCACACATCGTAGTGCCGGCATCTGCTTCTGGTGAGGGCGTCAGGAAACTTCCAATTTATGGTGGAAGGTGAAGGGGGGTCAGAGTGTCACAGGGCAAGAGAGGAAGCTAGAAAGAGATGGAGCAAGAGAGATAATGAAGAGGTCCCAGGCTCTTTTTAAATAACCAGTTCTCATATGAATTCCAGAGCAAGAACTCCCATTATCATGAAAAGGACAGCAAGCCATTCATGAGGGATCCATCCCCAGGACCCAAACACCTCCTACTAGGCGCACTTTCAACGTTGGCGGTCACATTTCAACATGAGGCGGTCACATTTCAACATGAGAGAACAAACATCCAAACTATATCAGTTTATATTTCATCATCCAGTACATATTATTTTCTAATTATTTCACATTTATTGACTAATTTAGCGTGTATGTGCCAGACACATTCAAAGTATGTTACGAAGTTAAACACATTTAATACAATAGCTCTATATGACTAATACTATTATTATTCCCATTTTACAGGTGAGAACACTAAGACACAGAGAAACTAAATAACTTATTCAAGGCCACACAGTATATGATGGGCAGAGCCAGGATTCAAACCTAGATAATTAGGTTTCAGAGTCTACCTTCTCCTCCACAACATAACGATACCTCTCACATCATAAGTATCTTCTCTCTCCTACTAACTTTCAGGTTTGTTGAAAACAAACTCCTTATTTGAAATCATCTTTCAAATCTCCTTCAGCTTCTAACATAGTCCTAAGAACAAGGCGGGTACTTTCTAAGCATGTATTAATTGATTGATAGAAATGGATCTATTTCCTGTGGCCAGACTACAGTTATCATGTTTCAATTTTAAAGAAAAAAAAAAAAAGATCTATTCATAGAGCTTACATTTTAAAACATAAAAATTCAATGCTTTGCTAGACAGTTATTGTATGTTGACATAGCCTGTATATACATTATTCTATTTGGTTGTGGTTGTTTTTATGGTAAATACCAAGTGTTATAGGAATGTTTTGTATTTGACAGCTTTGGAAATTATATTATATTAGTGAAATCGCCAAATTTTCTTAACATGACTGAGTAGACCTGGGGCAAGAAACCTCTAATTCATCAGGCTAACCACCGAGAGACTAAGTTATGAGTAGCCAAGATTTTACTAACAGAGATAAAGCAAATTAGTAGTGTCCAACTGTGTGATTCCTATGATGTGTAGCTTTTGTACCTCTTTGTCTAAATAAATATTTAGTAGCAGGTACATGCCATCATTTAGGTTCTATCTAATGCCAGCAGCTGACCTGGTATTTTCCCTATGACAGTTACTGAATTCTTAATTGATTTTGCTGAATGTCAAGTAAAATTCCATTGAAATTGGGATCTGAAAAAGCATAGGATCAACATAAAGGAAGACATTGAGACCTAAAAATAGAAACCAAAAACGTATTCTCTGCTATTCAATACTAAACAATGTATCTACCTGTATAGCATCACACTGGTTACTTGAGAAGGGTCTTCACACACAACTAATCTATTTTCCATTGCATACATTAGATTTTCTGGCATTCCCCAGTATGGGACATTAGTCATGGGCCTATCCACATTTTTTTATCCTCTTCCATTTCATCTTTGCCTATATTAACACCCTACATCACATGCACATTTATCTGTTCTTTCTTGTTACTAGCCTTGGATGCTACTCCATGGGTATTGGGATATTGTTTCTAGCCTCTTTAGTCTTTGTCTACTCAAAGTATCGTTTTTGCAGTAACTTCACTTTAAATGCATTTGCCCAGCAGCACTCAGCTGTGATCCAAAGCTTCAACATGAAGTTGAGAGCACTCTCTAGAGCTATAAAACTAATGCCTTGCCTCATGCCTTTCTATATCCTACTCAGTATCTCCAAACGCATTGGAAATTTACAGCTTACTTTGCTATCACACTCGTTGCGTACACTAATTTTTTCACTTTAAGAAGAAAAGGTAAAGCATATTTGGGAAGAAATAAGATACAAGCATGGACAAGTGTTCCCATAAGAAGATATTCTGTCTGGGCATCTGACTGAATCTACACATATGATGGTTTTTAAAGGTAGTAGAGGAATGTTTGAGTGACTATTTGTTAAAGTCAAGATTGGGCAATTTTCTTAAATATAAAACCAAGTAAAATCTCATTAAGGAAAACATTTTAGTTGTATAACATCACAAACAAATAATAAAAAGATACATTGCAAGTAGAGAAAACCATTTTTAGTATATCAGGCAGATTAGTGCAAGAAATCTTCCAAGGTGAATAGAAAATGTTAACTTTTAAAAAGAGGGGAGAAAGATAGGTAAAGGGGGGATAAAAATGCACAGGAGATCATTAGGAAGTCACTTTAAAATAGAATCATTAAAATGAATGAGAAATACCGAACTTCATTAGCAATCCAATAAATTCAAATCAAATTAAATGAGATTTTTTTTCAAAAATTAGGTTGGCAAATAAAATACTGATAACAAAAATAAAAAAGAATAATAAAAATGATAATATATCAGTGTCAGAGCTAATATTTTGTAGGGCAATTTGGCAATAAGTATCACAATTTTTAATGTGCAGATACATTGACCTACAAATGTCACTTCTGAAAATTTAACTGAAGGAAATAATTAGACATACTGTAAGTGATAAATGTGCAAGGAAATACACAGCTGAATTGTTTATAGTAGCACAAGATAGTGTTAGCCTAATGCTCACGAACAGTATTTAGCCACATACTGTAGATCAATACAATTTTTAAAATATTCAGAAGAAGAAATAATACATGTAGCTTTCTTCTAAATGTATTAAAATCATATTATGTGAAAAAAAAAACCCCTAAAACATGTACTCTATGATTGCATCTTTGTTTTAAAAGGTAGAGAGGAAGGGAAGAAGGAAGGAAAGGACAGAGGCAGGGAAGGAAGGAGAGGAGTGAGGGAGAGAAAGAGGAAAAAGGGAAACTGGAAAGATATTAAACAAATATATTAAAATGGTAATTCTTGGATTATAGATATTTATAACTTTCTTCTTTAAATTCTCTAATACACTTGTATTTTAGAAAATTATTGTCAATAATTACTGGGGAACAAAAATAGTTAACAGTGGCCCTGCCAAAACATCACTGACCTCAAAATAACTGCAACAAAATATAGCACAAAGATGGGCTGGGCACGGACGCTCACACCTGTAATTCCAACACTTTGGGAGGCCGAGGTGGGTGGATCTTTTGAGGCCAGGAGTTTGAGACCAGTCTGCCCCACATCATCAAACCACATCTGTACTAAAAATACAAAAATTAGCTGGACATAGTGGCGGGTTCCTGTAATCCCAGCTACTCCGGAGGCTGAAGCAGGAGAATTGCTTGAACCCGGGAGTTAGAGGTTGCACTGAGCCAAGATCGCACCACTGCACTCCAGTCTGGGTGACAGGGTGAGACTCCTCCGTATTAAAAATATATATGTATATATATGTGTGTGTGTGTGTATATATATATATACACACATATTTTATACATATATATTTATTTTATACATATATGTGTATATTTTATACATATATGTGTATATTCCATCAGGGTTGAAAGAGGATAAGAAGCTGCAGAAGAGAAGTGTGAAGTTGTTAATAGCAGAGACTGGTTCATGAGGTTTAAGGAAATAAGCCATCTCCAGAACATAAAAGTACAAGGTGAAGAAGCAAGTGCTGATAGAGAAGCTTCAGTGAGTTATCCAGAAGATCCAGCTAAGACCATTGATGAAGGTGGTTACACTAACCAACAGATTTTCAATGTATACAGAACAACCTTCTATTGGAAGAAGATGCCATCTAGGACTTTTATAGCAAGAGAGGAAATGTCAGTGCCTAGCTTCAAAGCTGCAAAGAACAGGCTGAATCTCTTGTCAGGTGCCAAAGCAGTTGACGACTTTAAGTTGAAGCCAATGCTCATTTGCCATTCCAAAATCCTTGGGGCCCTTAAGAATTAAGCGAAATCTATTCTGTGTATGCTCTGTAAATGGAATAACAAAGCCTGGATGACAGCACATCTGTTTACAGCGTGGTATAATGAATATTTTAAGCCTACTCTTGAGAACTTCCATTCAGAACAAAAGATTCTTTTCAAACTATCAGTGCTCATTGACAATGCACTTGGTGACTCAAGAGCTCTGATGGAGATGTACAAAGAAATGAATGCTGTTTTCATGCTGCTAACACAGTATCTATTCTGCAACCCATGTATCAAGGAGTCATTTTGACTCTGAAGTCTTATTTTTTAAGAAATATATTTTGTAGGGCTATTGCTGCCATAGGTAGAGTTTTCTCTGATGGATTGGTGCAATATACACTGAAAATCTTATAGAAAGAATTCACCATTCTAGATGCCATTAAGAACACTCATGATCCATGGGAGAAAATAAAAATATCACTACTAATGAAGGCTTGAAAGATATTTATTCCAACCCTCATATGTAACTGAGAGTTCAAGACTTCAGTGGACAAAGAAAATGCAGATATGGCAGAAATACCAAGAGAATTAGAATTAGAAGTGGAGGCTGAAGATGTGATTGAATTGCTGCAATGTCGTGATAAAACATTAAGGGATGAGCAGTTTCTTCTTATAGATGAACAAAGTGGTTTCTTGAGATCGAGCTCCTATGAAGATGCTAAGAACATTGTTAAAATGACAAAAAGGACTTAGAATATTGCATGCTATAGAGAAATCTTTTGTCAAGGAAGAGTCAATCAATGCAGCAAACTTCATTTTGTCTTTTTTTAAGACATTTTGATGACCACTGTAATCTTCAGCAACCCTCACTCTGATGAGTCAGCAGCCATCAACACTGAGGCAATTCCCTCCACCAGCAAAAAGATTATGATTCACTGAAGGGTCAGATGATCATTAGCATTTTTTAGCAACAAAGTATTTTTGAATTAAGGCACATACATTGTGTTTTAGATATAATGCACACTTAATAGACTACAATATACTGGAAACATAACTTTTGTATACACTAGGAAGCCAAAAATTTTATGTGACTTGCTTATTGGGACATTTGTTTTATTGCAGTGGTCTGGAACCAAACCTGTAATATCTGTGAGGTATGCTTTATATCTGTTCTAGTACACAAAACTAGCTAACTCTGGGAAGGAAACAGGTGATCAGAAAGGCTGACCTTTTAAACCTTTTTATGCAGTATGTCCTCTGTGTCTTTCTACGTGTGCTACTGATTTGTCATATACTGAAGAAATATTTCATAACAGAACATTTTAAATTACTATAGAATATTCAATTCTATAATGCCAAGCAATAAGGTAAAAATACAGATCTTTCATGATATGGTCAAATTCCTATCTCTATACTTATTAACATATAATAGATATAATCAAATGGCTTTTAAAATTCAAAAGAGAAGTAAGACAATCTAATACATTGGTGTTATTATAACTTTAGATATTTATATTCCTTATGCTAAAACGGCACTAAAGTTAAAGATAAAACTATTTTGTGTCCTAGTATAGAGTAATTGTTAGTACTTAAGTGATAATAATAGTAGTTATAATATCTAACATTTGTTAAAGTTGCCAAAGGACTGTAATGTGCATTATTCTCTCATTTGAGCTTCATAACAGTCCTGTAAATTATAGATGAATATAATACAACTTTAATGGAAATTATCCCCAATCCCCATACTCCAAAAACAAAAGCGTTAGACACAGATATAATGTTGCATTTAAAAACACATTGTAAATATAAACTGAAACACAGATTTAGAAAGTACATTTATCTTAAACTTTATCTCATTGATGGTTTAGAAGGATAAAGTGTACCATATTAACATATCCTATGTACAAGAGCAAATTGTTTATCTATATATAAAACTCTTGCTTGGAATTATTACCGGGTATAAATTAAATCGTTTGCTCGATGTGCAGTGAATTTATACTAACTAGGGTTAAAAAAAATCCCTTCTTTGTTGCAGCAGTGGGTAAAGCTGCCACAAGCCACACTTGTCACCTGCAATGCCACACACGTAGGACTCATAAGACACAATAATAACACAAATTTATTTTTGTCTTCCACTGACTCTGTAAACCCCTTCAGTGGAGCTTAATGTTTGTTTTTCTTCCCTGGATGAAATCCCAATCAGAGTCTGTAACTTTTCCTGTCACTATCTGATTTAACTGAGGTCTCCAGCCATATTAGTCGCTCCAATGGATCCAAGATATCCATTCCAGTAACTGTTATGTTCAGGCAAACTAATCATCAAAACTCAAAACTTCATTACAATTTGATGTTCTTTTCTTCATTTTCTGTGTCTTACCAAAGGCAGAAAGACTTCAGAGAAAAAGGGGTGAGAGGCTACCTGGCACCTCTCCTTCTCCTTCTCCTTCTCCTTCTTCCTTCTCCTCTTCCATGCTTGGAGTAGGGAGAAGAAGCAAAGGGTGGGCAGAGTCTCACTTTTGTGCTCCTTGTGAGAAGATGGTGAACTGTCCACAGGCTATATCTCCCACTTCCCAGGAAAAAAAAAAAAAAAGCCTTTAGACTAGTCTCTCCTGCCCTCCCATCATACTTCCTATCACTTCAAGGGACCATTGGAAGGGTTCTTTTTTGACAAGTTTTATTTTAGGTTCAGGGGATACATGTGCAGGTTTGTTACATGCGTATATTGCATGATGCTGAGGTTTGGGGGACAAGTGATCTGGTCACCCAGGTACTGAGCATAATACCCAAAAGTTAGTTTTGCAATTCTCAACCTCTCCTCCCCTCCTCCCTCTGTTACTCCCCAGTGCCTATTGTTCTTATCTTTATGTCCATGTGTATCCAGTGTTTAGCTCCCACTTATAAATGAGAACCGGTAGTATTTGGTTTTCTGTTCCTGCATTAATTCACTTAGGATAATGACCTCTGACTGTATCTGTGCTTCTCCAAACAACATGGCCTTGTTCTTTTTTTGAACTTTTCATGAACTTTAATACTACATAGTATTCCATGACGTATATGTACCACATTTTCTTTATCCAGTCCACCTTTGATGGGCACCTAGATTGATTCCATGTCTTTGCTATTGTGAATAGTGCTGCAATGAACATACAAATGTATATGTCTTTTGGCAGAATGACTTATTTTCCTTTGGGTATGTACCCAGTAATGAGATCACTGAGTCAAGAGGTAGCTCTATTTCAGGTTTTTTGAGAAATCTCTAAACTGCTTTCCACAGTGACTGAACTAATTTACTTTCCTACCAACAGTGTATAAGCAACCCTTTTCTCTAAAACCTTGCCAGCATCTGTTGTTTTTTGACTTTTTAAACTGTCAGCTTCCACACTAAGCAGGATAAGCAGAGGGTGAGTGTGGTTGAAGGTGGAAAGTGTGTCAACAAAGTAAGTGGTTCCCTAAATGCAGAAACCAAATGAGATTAATTTGAGAAAATCATTTTCACACACCACTACACCTAAACCAGCATCTCTGCTTGAACTCTGAAAGCTTTCTTAAAAATTTAGTATCTAATTTCATTTTAACTGTACTGCTTCTCAGGTACCCATTATGTTACTTTTACCTTGGTTATCATTACATATATATGTATATATATTTAGGTACCCCTTATGCATATCACATATATGTATTAAAGATATGTGGCATCTTTAAATGAGCTTTTTAAAAGTAATTTTAGTGTTAATGTCATAATTTTTGAGTTAAAGTAAGTTGACATTGTCACTTTACATTTAAATGTTTGTAAAATTTGTTGTTTCAAATAAAAGAAATTCAACCTTTATAAATGCTGATAAAACTAAATAGGGATGCATAAGGTAATGCTTACTTCCTGCACCCCTGGAAACCACCTAACTCTATGTTATCTGATCAGTAAATCCACTATCCACCTGCTACAATCAAAATCTGTTCTTGAATTTCAGACATATCTTTTCCAATTCCTTGAAGGGAAGAATGGAAATGAGGAGCTTATCATTCACTTTACACCTTAGGGGAAAAAAATGTACATTTCTATTACAACTTGGGCATCACAGAACAAGAATAAACATCTGAATTTAGGGTTTCTACATCCTAGTAGACAAGATTTTCCAGCTGACATTTGTCTGGCAACCAGTGGGAAATGATTTCCTTATTATTCTCTATTTATCTCTGTTGGCAAATGGTGTGGCAATATCAGCATCCTAGGTAGTTTATCTGTCACAGAAACCAAATGGTTTTAAGACCTAGGTTTCATGATTTGGTTACGAATGAGTGGTAAGGAATTATTTAATCCCAGTTTGGAAAACTCATCATGTGTTTATCTATCTTTGCACTCATAAAGAAGATTTGACAAATTCCTGCATTCTACAAAATATGTACTGTGTGTCTACTCCATTCAAGCTCAATTTTAGGTACTCAGGATAAAAATATAAGGGGAATATTGGTGTCCACCTTCAGGACTTTGTAGAATGGAGACAGGCATGCTAACCAAATGCTATGTGTTGTTGCTGTAATAAAGTTACATTCCAGATGCAGAAAGAACTTAAGGCAGGTTGCTGACAGTTACCTGGGAGAATCCAAGATGTATTTAAGGAGCAGAAGAGCCTGGAGCTAAGACTGACAGAATGAATAGGCACTTGGGTGACAGTCAGCAGTAGGCATGACAGATGAAAGGAATATTAGGTGTGAAAACATGAAGAAGTCTGACAGGTTCTGGCAACACTAAGTAATTCAGAAAGAGAAAATGGGATGTAGAATCAGGTAAGGTATAACATTTATGTAAGTTTCTTACTAAGAAGAATCTAGTATATTATGCAAAAAAACTTTAGATTTTTATCCTCTGATTGAAATAATTAAATTTTCAACTTGTAATTGACCACATATATGTGTTGAATTACTCTGAAAATGACCTTGAGGATGGATTAGAGAAAAGTAAGGATAAAGGAAGAAAGATAATTAAAGAGAGTCATAGCAGAATCCAAGAGAGAAGAACGAGGAAAGAGAATTAGGGCAGGTCAGTGAGGATGGAGAGGAGGAGACCAGGAAGAGAGATGTTTGAGGCAGTGAGATCATGTTGAGTTAATGACGGTAGATGGTCACCAAGAGGAGAAATCTAGAATGAAGCTCTTGTGTTTCTAGACTGGACTGATGAGAGAATAATGTTAACAAGATAAGGATATAAATGGGAAGTTTGTTTTGTTTGGTTTCATTTGGGGTAACAGTTTGAGAAAAAGAAAGTTCTTTTTAGGTTACAATGAATTCAAAGTTCTTTTGTGGATTTCCATGTTGTGGAATAACAATATGTTAAAATCTATATTTTTCTGTTTTACACGGTTAGATTTTCATGAAATCACTATAAATGATCCAATGCAGTTGATGTCTCATTTTTTTTATTTTTTATTTTTATTTTTTTTGAGACAGAGTCTGGCTCTCTGGCCCAGGCTGGAGTGCAGTGGCGCGATCTCGGCTCACTGCAAGCTCCCCCTCCCGGGTTTACGCCATTCTCCTGCCTCAGCCTCCTGAGTAGCTGGGACTATAGGCGCCCGCCACGGGGCCCGGCTAATTTTTTGTATTTTTTAGTAGAGATGGGGGTTTCACTGTGTTAGCCAGGATGGTCTCGATCTCCTGACCTCGTGATCCACCCGCCTCGGCCTCCCATAGTGCTGGGATTACAGGTGTGAGCCACCGCGCCTGGCTGATATCTCATTTTTAACATTTAAATCACTGATATCAGAATAATTAAGCCAAAAGCTCTGTTGGGATTTCACAGTTTAAAGAAAATATAAAGTAGTGGTTCTCCAAGCCTTGAACAAAACTATTTGTTAATGCCAGGTCACCTTTTTTAGTATCATTCGCAAAGGAATTCCCTCACAGTTGTTTTTGAATATGGCTTGTGTCATGCACCCAGTCACACTTTCCAGTGGAGTTGAGAGCAGGAAGACTGAGAAGATTCAGTGATAATAAGGATGTTACCACCATCGGCTGAATTACAGCAGGGTCCACAGGAAGCTGACACAGCCCCTGGAGTGTAGTAAGATAAATAACATTGCACTTACCAAAATGCATCTTGAGCAGACTATTGGATACGAGTGGAAAGAAGATGTTGATAAATCATGTAGGGTCAAGGTAGAGGTTAATGAGAATCTCACAGGCCATTATCGTATAACGTATGTTTGCTAAATCATCTTCTAAAAAAGGTGGGTCCTACCACATTCAAGACCTTTCTGGAAAGGGGCATTTAATTTCTGAGTCGGAACTAACTTGCTAGTTATAACATAAGAAAGAGCTGACTCTTCCTCCATGGTCCTCTTTCTCTGCCTTAGTCTCATTCTCAGTCACAGTCTTCCACAAAAATTGTCAAAGTTTTTCTTGTTTGGAAAGATGCCAACTTACTTGGCCTGCTTGACACTCAATCATTAGTGTTCTCAGAGTGCACAGGCATTTAGTCCAGTGAGTCCAAAACTATAAATTTAAAATGCACTTATTTTATAAAACGGCTTGATAGACTGAAAGTTTTTGTTTTTCTTTCCATATGTTTTTCACTTCTACCATTTGTCATTATCTATGGTGTGCTTGCCTGTGATAGAAAGACCTCTTTTAGGGTCAGCATGTTTTATATTGGTGTGTTTACCTTCAATATCCCAACTTGAACAGGTTTATGATTATGAAAAAGAGGCAATATGCTGGAGATATTAGTACATAAATCATTGTCAGGAAACCAATCCTGTATTTCAAAGCAGCAAAAAGCTTTTAAAGTATTGATATAGATCTAGCCTAAAGAGAGGCCAGAATTTTTTCTTTTGTCCAACTGGATATTTTGTAAGATGTGGCCTCTTTTTAAGGATGAAGAAATTCAATTGATTAAGTATTTCTGTAAATAGATTCATGCAACAGAGACTGATTAAAGAAAAGCTGTCAAAAGTGAAGTTTTTTTTTTCTCTAATTATCTGTCATTTCATACATCATTTTAAAATTTCAGACTTGGAAATGTAAATTGTTCTTTTAGAACTAGGCACTTAACCAAAACAACAACTAAAGCATATTTCAAAAATAGCACACACGAAACAATCATTCTAACTCCTGTTAAGAATTTAGAAGAGGATTAAAGATCTATTGTTTAGGTTGGTCGAATTTGAACATATACATTATGCTGAGACATTTAAATGGTGTACATTTTTAAACATTACTCAAAAAGTCTTCATTAAAATGTTTCTATTCAGCCTATTATATTGTCCCTTGGATTATGCAGCAAGCTTGCTGGGTGACACACTGAAAATCATCCAAACAGCAATACTGAGCAAAACAATTTAGGTCATAATTGTTTACCTCATTGTTAAGATGTTTCTACATATTCTTCCTAAGTAGGACAAGCTCAGAAGAAGAGAATCGAGTGAACAAAAGAAAAAGTCATTTTAAATGGCTAGCTAAATTAATTTCAATGGTTAAAAATCACTAAAATTTGAGACTTGGTTTGAGACGTTGTTCTGTTATCGTTTGGTTGTGTCGACTTCAAACAAGTTTTAAACCCTCCTCAGTTTTTCGCAAACATAAACAAATGGAAAACAAAATTATTTCTAAGCACCCTCTGTATTCTGTGGTTCAACAGCTCTATGATAAAAATCAGTTTAAATAATAAATTATTGTTCTTTTTATTTCCAAATGTCATACATTTTGAGACAACTCCTCAAATTTTCTTAGTATAAGAATATAAATAAAATTAACTTTCTCTCGTAAGACAAAAATTATCTTTTCTTTAATGTACAGTCAGTCTACATGATGAAGGCAATACCAACAATCAAATTCACCTTATCTGATTAGACACTGTGGTAATTTCTGTGGAAAGCAAGCAGAGGAAGGAAACTCACATCAAAGAAGGCAGTGGAAAAAGTAGAAAGAAACAGAAATATTCATTAAAAATATTTCTTGTCCAGAAGAAATAATGCAACAGAATGGTTAACAGATTATGAAAATAGAAAAGGGTTTGAATTATGGTCCATCCCTTAAACCTCAGTATCCTAATCTACACAATGCAGATAAAAACGGAAACCAACACTGAAGTTGCTTTAAGGATTAAATGAAGGAATTCCTTAAAGGGCTTAGCACAGTGCCTAGCAAGTGCTCAGTATCTGGAATGGGTCTCAAGCATAGATTTTAGTCTTGCCAGAAACCTCAGGGATACTTGAGAAATCAACTTTCAGTTTACTAGCCTTACAGAGCATGCTGAACATGAACAATGGTAATTTTGTAACATTCCCTTGCTAGTGGTGACCAGAGAGATATTTAGCAGCATCTCCAGAGATACCCTAAAGCAAGATGACCACCAGAGGATGGAAGAGAGCAATTTCTTTCATCAGATTCCTCACCAGAATGGGTGATAATGTCAAGTAATGTAAGTCCTCATGGAGAGTTGTGCAAGAAATAAGAAAGTTGTACCTTCATCTGGAATCATGGCGCAGCCATATTTGGAAATGCAGGATGTATATACTTTTGTCATTAAAATTATTTTATTCTTTACCTTTTCATCACTCATATTTTCTTTCCATTTTTCCAGCCAGAAGAAAAAACATCAGATTTTGTGTTTCCTCTTAGTAACCTTTATTTACTTTGGTCAAAGGTCACCTGCCAACCCCAACTTTTTATAGAAAGTCTCATAAGGTATCTTAAGTAGTGAATCTGAAAATGATTAGGTCAATCTGTGAGAGAGTACAGAGGGCAAATCAGAGGTGGCCTTAACAAAATATCACTTTCAAGAAGCAGGATTTTCCTGTATTTGCTTTCCTTTAGGCTCAACTGCTCAGATTCCTCTTATCTCCTCTTCAATGATATGTTCCCTGCAAACCCACAAAACACACAACACAATTTGTTTATACTCACTCACTTACAAGTGCGAGCTCCACTATCTTACTGGGCGGAGACAAGTAACAATCCCTGCTAAATCACATTACTTTAAATAGCTCTCCTAAGTCTATGTTAAACAGTAGCCTGTTGCCTTGTTGTTCATGGTGTCTGTTTCTTTAATAAAGATAATGCCTTTCTTTTTAGTCAAATATCATCTTTTGCAGGAAATTCAAATGCCCTGAAATATAATTATTTTTGTTATTAACTTAATAGCAAAAGCAAAACAATATCCCAAAAAACCCCTTAATTTAAATATAATGCACTTTTTAACATCAACCTAATTTTGAGGTACTGAAATTTTAAGTATTTCCTTGTTATTTAATTAAGCTTTTCTTAGTGCTAGCAGAGTAAGAATGATAGACAACTGTCTAAACCTCTAAATGTAACACTTTTAAAAACAACTCTAAGTTGTGCTCAGTTTGCTATTGCTTTTTAAAGCAGCACTAGAGTAAATATACTTAATATGTGTTTTTTGAATGACTCTTGCCCAAATCCATATCAAAACCACATAAATCATGGAGTGGAAAGTAGATTTGTCTATATTGTTTTGTCTGCAGTGATTTTCTGTAATGATTTAACTTTAATGACAATTGTTGATTTTCCTCTTCATTTTTCCTCTAGTCTTCTTTCCATGCTCTCCTCCATTGCTGTTGTGTCTTTTGGTGAGTGGCAGGAGCTCCTGTTACAAAATTAAAACTTTCTGGACCATTGCATGAGTAGTAAGTATAATAATAGTATAAAGCTAATTAAATTATTGTGAAATTAAATGAAACAATCAGCTTTGAGTAATCACAACATCAACAAAGATTCATGACAATATGTGTAGGTGTATTTGGATGCTGCTGTTTAGAAAAGCACCTCACTTATAAACCTGAGCAATGAACTAACTGATACTCTCCCAGATTGGTTTCTACCTTTCCAAAGTTGCAGAAGATACAAAAAAATCAACCATGTATGCCATGAAAATATTTAACAGTAACATATTGAAGTGGAAGAGTCCAGGAGACCATAAAGCTAACATTTTCTAATCCAGAGAGTCCACAAAGGAACATTTGAACACTGTGATAATTTCATAAAGAAATAGTAACACTATGAAGTTGTCACACATTAAGAGGGAGGAAGCAATTCTCCCACTGTTTATTGTCTGTCATTTCTGTTACACGTTCACGGTGGTTTTGCCTTGTGAATTTGTAGTGACAGCATTCCCCCGATCTGATGTTGGGGAAGAGAAGAGGAGAATATGTGGTTAATGAGTCATTAAGCACCAGAGAAATTAAGTAGAATAAGAGATCTCAGAGAGATGTCAGAATCATTAAACCCAGTGTGCCTGTCAACTCCTGTCTGCCTTGAGATGTAGCATAGCAAGGAGTCATAGACTTCAAAACAGGAACCAAGAAAGCTGACTCTGACCATTGAAAGAGGTTTTCTAATATGGATGAGCAATGTTACTCATATTCAAGGTTGTTTCTAGCCAGATGCTAGAGTAGAGGAAAATGCTGAATGTCACTGAAGTTTTTGACCAACCTCAGCAATCAAAATGACAGCATGAAGGTAAAGCTATAGAAATTCAGATGTACAAAGATCTCCAATGTGGAAGAGGAGTGAAGAAGTAGCTCCAGTATAGTGTTGGGCTAAGTAGTTCAAAAAATATTTTTGAAGACGTAGAAAAAACTTTCTTTATAGGATTAGAAATAAGAGGGTGACATATCAGTTTAGTATAATTCAATATGAGAGGGGAGGGGAATACTAGGAGATCTTTAACCCCTACTAGTTTAAGGAGGCATTCTCAGATCCAGCAGCAGTATCTGCCAAAGTTTGTGTTGGCTTTTCAAGCCCAGAACCAAGCCACAACATAGATAAACCTTGAAAACACTATACTGAGTGAAAGTGGCTGGTCAAAAAACACCACTTATTTCATTCCATAAATATAAAATATCAAGACTAGGTAAATCCAATGATTGCCTCAGTCTGTGGGTTAGGGGAAAATGGGGAGTGACTGCTAGTGGGTATGGGGTTTTGTTTGGAATTATGAAAATATTCTGAAATTAGGTAGTGATGATGGCTGTTCAACTCTGTGAATATACAAAAAATAAATTGTACACTTTAAATGGGTGAATTACATAATATGGAAATTTTATCTCAGTGAAACCGTTATACAAAAGCAACAGGAAAAGAGTATTACCCACAATCCTAGAAGAGATCTGAGAATTACACTGATTGGAGTGTTGACCGCAAGCATGATCTCTGTGGTAGGAAAATGGCATACATGGATTGGAAAAGCCTAAATAGTGCAACTCAACTTATAAGACTATATATGGGATCAGTTTCTAAAGTACTACAAGGATCTCCAAGTGTAATTCAAGAGTTTTAGAAAAGAGGCAGTAGAGAAAAATAATGTTCTAGTGGCATACACAGGTGTCCATCAAACATAGTAACCACCTTTTTTTTTTTTTCACGGAAGAAGGCAGGGATTATTTCACTTCTTGGTAAAGAGAAAGAATATCACATGCTTTTTTGAAGCCTCACAAAAACTTAGTCACATAATTTTTTGTACTTTCCACTTTTTGTTGAAGAAGCTGAGAAAATAAAGAGGCTGAATAATTTGAGCAATCCAGAGCCTATAGAGAACAGAGCCTAGATTAAAATCTGGGCCTTTCAGCACTAAACCGTGTGGTTTTTCTGTGTATTATGCTGTCTGACTATGGCAGGATTCGACTAATTTAACATACTTAGAGTTCTAGCTTTCTTCGAAGCCAACATCCCTCTGGAAATGACGGCACAATAGAAACACTCTACTTTGATGTTCTTATTTAGTTGATTTAGCAAAATGAACATAGCTTGAAGAATATGGCTTTAATTATTTTTTTCTCTGCCTATGTTATATTAGAACCTATATTATACTTGTGTAACGCAAGAGCACTACACTTCTGTTGTAAGTCAGATTTGGCACAGTCACTCTGAAAATTGGCAATACTGACTTAGGGCGAACAAAAGAACACTCTAGGGCCAAACAATTCTGCTCCTGGTCAAACAAACAACAGAAATGCATGCACATGTTCACCAGATAACATTTATAAGAATATCCCTCAGAGAACTATTGGTGATAGCGAAAAAAAAAAATCTTAGAAATGATCCATAGGAAATATATTTGTTATGCTCAATTAGTGAAATACTACAGAGCAATCCCCCCAAAATCTGCATACATTGCAACATCGATAAATCTTTAAAAAAACACTATTGAAAAAAAAAAGGTATGAAGGGTCTTCAACAAGTTCATGGAAAACGTGTATTTTGAAAAAAAAGTACACATTTTGAAACTTTTGCAACAAAATAAACTTGTACTAACTTGCTGTAACATGTCTAAACTGGATCCAGTTTGAGGCACTAAGAAGAATATTAGACATCAGTTTGAAAGAGAAGCATGAATTCTACCAAAGTTGAAACAAAAATAAACATCACATTAATGATGAAGCTTGGGTGGAAGGATGGTGAAATCTTTTATGCCTCACAAAAAGTTTATAAGGACAATGCCCCCAAAGAAATTAGCAGTTTACAAAATGGGTAAGATCTTTGACTATGGAGCAAGATGATGTGGAAGATAAAGCCTACAGTGGCAGACCATCCACATGAATTCTTGAGGAGAAAAATCATATCGCTTGTGCCTGAATTAACAATGTAAACAATAACCAATGCCATAGACATCTCACTTGGCTCAGTGTGCACATTTCTGACTGGAAAATGAAGGTCGAGCAAACCTTTTATTCAATGAGTGTCAAAACCATTGTGTTCAGATCAGCTGCAGGCAAAAGTAGAGCTTTCAATGGAAATTTTAAAGATACGGGATCAAGATCCTGAAGCTTTTCTTCAAAGTCTTGTAACAGCATGAGATGAAACGTGGCTTTACCTGTAAGATTCTGAAGACGAAGCACAACCTAAGCAATGGCTGCCAAGAGGTGGGAGTGGCCCAGTCGAAGCAATAGCAGACCCATCAGGGGCAAAGGTGACAGCAGCAGTGTTTTGGGATGCTCAGGCGTTTTACTGCTGACTTTCTGGAAGACCAAAGAATGATAACATCTGCTTATGATGAGAGAGTTTTGAGAAAGCTAGCCAAAGCTGCAGCAGGAACATGTCCAGGAAAGCTTCACCAGAGAGTCCTTCCCCACCTCTACAATGCTCCTGCTCACTTCTCTCAGCAACAGGGGCAGTTTTGTGAGTGCCAATGGGAAATCATGAGGCATCCACTTTATCGTCCCGATTTGGCTTCTTCTGACTACTTTTTGTTTTACAATCTGAAAAAAAATATTTTAAGGGCACTCATTTTTCTTTAGTTAAGAATGCTAAAAAGACTTCATTAACATGATTAAACTCCCAAGATCTTTAGTTTTTTGTTGTTGTTGTTTTTGTTTTTTATCTCTAGGTGGAGTCCTGCTCTGTCACCCAGGCTGGAGTGCAGTGCTACAATCTCTGGTCACTGCAACCTCCGCCTCCTGGGTTCAAGCAATTCTCCTGCCTCAGCCTCCTGAGTAGCTGGGATTACAGGCATGCACAACCACGCATGGCTAATTTTTGCATTTTTAGTAGAGACAGGGGTTTCACCATGTTGGCCAGACTGGTCTTGAACTCCTGACCTTGTAATCTGCGCACCTTGGGCTCCCAAAGCACTGGGATGACTGGCATGAGCCACTGCACTGGGCCGATTTCCAGTTTTTTAGTGATGCACTAAATGGCTGGTACCGGTACTCCCAAAAGTGTCTTGAACTTGATGAAATTTATCTGGGGATATAAAGTTGTATTTTTTTTTCTTTTATTTCCCTATTTCCACAAACTTTTAAAGTTCCCTTGTATAATTCTATACATACAGTATGACACAACATGATTTCATTATAGAGTTTGAAACCAGAAAAACTAATATTGTAGAAAAACTAATCTAATTACCAATCTACTATCCTAAAAACTAATCTAATATCAGGATATTGGTTACCCTCAGGTGCATACGAAGTATAGTACTTGAAAGTAAAAATGAGAGCGACTTCTCAGATACCAGCAATGCTCTGTTTCTTATATGGCTGCTGGTCTCATGAATATGTTTGCTCAATAAAAAATTGAACAAGTTATACACTTATGATTTTTGTCTTTTTATGTATATATACATATACATATTCAAATGTACATAATACGTGAGTTCCTTCAGGAGAGTTATCCTGAATTCCTAGCTTTCTGCCAACAATGTCGTATATGAAATTTGCACATGAGAGAGCCTCTCTCTTACACAGTGAAGCAGGTGCTGGGAGAAATCCTGTACTATAATAATTTATGTGTTTGTTTATTTCAACCTTGCATCTATGCACAATAACGTGCCATGGCACTGTACACAAATGACACATTGCCCCAGGATATATACCTAAGGACACCTGACATCATCTGAGAGGTCATTTGGCACTACAAAGATGCAATAAATACAGTAAAATAAACAAATGTGTGCTTGTGATAGTAGTCCAGGAAGTATTCACGGGCAGGTGGCACTGAGAAGGTAACATTTCCCAACAGCCAACAGTGTGGAGCACTTGGACCACAGTTTTCTTGGCAAGAGGACACAGTAAATGCCAAACCCCTGGGGTAAGAAGGAGCATGAAATCTATGAAAAATAGAACAAGGTCTGTTTGTTAGCTACAGTGGTGGCACAGAGAAATGACAGAGATGGTCAGACAGGCAGGCAGTAGTCAGGTAATTCATGTCAATGCATGTAAGAAAAATGAATTTTAGTGCAACTCTGAGGTCACTGGAAGGTTAAAGAAGGTCAGTGACATGATCTGACACCCAGTTTTAAAAGTTTACTCTGTCGGCTACATGGAAAACGGATTGTAGGGAAGTGAAGTAGAAGTAGAAAACCTCATACAAGGCTACTGCTGTAGGCCCAAGGAGAGGGAAGGCCAGCTTAGAGGTGACAGGATGCACTGAAAGTATGTGGAGGAGTGATTCACATAGAAGAATTAAATGTTTGAGGGCTTGAGCAAATCAAAGGATGGTAGTTCCACTTAGAAAATTTTGGAAGATCAAAATCAATTGAAAGGATGTGTATGTAGCATTTAGCACTAAGTGTGGAAATGTGTAGTTAATGTCAGATTTTGTTATTGTTATCACTATTGTATTGTCTGTATCGATAGACCGTAAAATTGTTAAAATAAAATATGATCTGTACACTTGACAGTGGTAACTGTAGAAAGTCTCTTGCAAGGTTCCTCAACATCAGCTTTTATACTTGAAGGAAATTCTGAAAGGAGTTTCCATTTTAGGGGTGATACTGCTAAAAATTTAGAAATGTAAATGATTTCTCTCTCTCAAGGCCAACTTTATTCCCAAAGCCAGAGTGTCCTGAAACCTACTCTTATGAGTATGAAATCTTTTTAAAACTGCTCTATAGTGAAGCTGAAATATTATTTATAACCAAAATTGGCAGTAGTCACTTGCACCATCTCAGATAAACGGTACAGCTCATATGAGTTGGAAATAGATCTCTATTTCACAAATGCTAAAACTTCTTCCATTTCTTCTGTGCTGCTAAATGGTAGAAGCTGAAGTGGATAATCTATCTATAGTTAAGCAGAGTACATCAGTGAGTCGTTTTTAATGACAGGTAGAATCAGAAGGAGTAAAGAACCACACTTCTTTGTACGTTAGAGCAAATTGAATTGAGTTTTCAAGAAGCTTTAAATTTTTATAAAGGCTTATGAATGTGAGATCGCAGACAGAATCTCAGGATCATGAGACAGAAAAAGGGTTGAGTGGTTCAGCCATGTAAATATCACTTACCACCAGCATCATCAGAAACTAATTATGTAGCAAAGACCACAGACACAAACGCTTTGCATGAAACTTGTTTTAATTTGCTTTTTGTGGAAAAGAATATAATGAAAAAATTGGTTTTGTTAACAGGGAGCAGAGGGAGCTAAGTAAGAGGAGGTAGCAGATTACTTAGAGGATAAGTAATAAAATGTAATTTGAAATACACATGCACACATATAATTAATTAAAATTCAGCAGTAACTGTATTAATTATTTACTATTTATATCTACAAAAGATTACATTTTTCAGGAAAGACAATTTTATCCTTAGCATTATTTATGATTGCTAATACATGGTGATTATTAAAAATACCAATTTTGAGTTAGTTTTGTTATTGTTTTTAAGTGATGTAATGACAATGCTGCACTGGCAGTGGACCATATGCACCCTCTAACCCTGGGTAAGCCACTGTGAGAAAATAATTTGGAGACAAATGGGTTGGTAAAAATATTATACACACACATACATACATATATATCACAGAGCAGTGACCTCAGCAAACATCTGTGTCACAGCGAGAATGTATTAGATGTAAAATACTAAACTGTATCATAAGATCAATAATTCCTAAGAGCTGAAAAAACACAAGCCTGCAAATACAAACATTTTCTTTATAAGGGTAAATTTTACCATTTATACAGAATAATTTGACTTTCAAAATGAAAGTAATACTGCACACAGTATTCAGAAGTAAAAGGCTTAACTTCTATAGCCAGTATCAGACTTCATATTAAGATAGTCATTTCCCATGATGTTAATATGAAATGAGTGTAATAAAATTTTTCATAGTGCATTATGGAAATTCATGTGAAAATAGACAGAAGATACCTTACAGATACAAAAACTCAAGTTCTCATAAAGCTGTAAATCTCATTTTTTAATAAAGAATAATGATATATCTAAGTACAAACTTCTTAAACTTCAAACTGTTCTTTAACATTTATTTTGTAATCATGTAAAGATATACACAAAAATGTCATGAGTTAAAATGCAGAATTTGCTGAGGTTTTAGCTTTAATGTCATTTGTCTCTGTAAAGTGACTCTTTTCTTTATGGGAGCAAAAATTTCAGTCAATTTATTACACAAGCAGAAAACCTTCAGGAAGTTTCTTTCCTCATGTGGACAACAAGTTTCCCCATAAGGGCTTTCAATAGTTTTTCTGCATAGTTCTTTACATTCTCTTCATAATTTGAGGAAGGTGAAAAACAGAACCTAGAAATCTGAATTTATACAATGAATAAAAAAATAATTGAGAGAGGTTGAGATATCTTTATGCCATTGCACAGGTGAGAAATATTTGATTTAAACCGCAGTTTGGCCCATGACAAATAAGTGTCAAACTGGATTCACATTGTGAATTTATTACATTTCTCTGATGTAAAAGAAATCATTTAGTTTCTAAATGATTTGTTGTAGCCCTTTTAGATTTTAGACATTCTGAACCTACCACTCTGTTGGATTTGGTTTCCTACTAGCCTGCTTACGGTGAATAAAATTCACTTCACCACATGTACCCAGTGAAAGAGTAGGAACCCTGCCTCCCTTCAGCTAACCAGTAGATGTATCCTCCAATTCATTATATGAATCCTAATGAATTGACTTTGCCCTATGATCTTGGTAATATTAACTTACCATTCAATGTTAAAGTTTCTTCAATAATTGTGTGTCCTTGAACATATTATTTCAAGTCATTGAGTCTCAAAGTACTCATTGGTAAATGAGGTCAGGAAGTAGACTTATTCATGTGCTATTCTATGTGTGAGCAATGAAATAAATCATTGCCGTATTTGATAAATCAGTCATTCAGAAGGAACTAGAAAGCAATATATTCATTATTCGTATATGAATTCATTTATTCATTAGAATATGATTCAAAGCTCCACGCAAACAGGAGATTAGTTTTTCTTCCTCTTCATCTCCAGTACAAGAAACAGTGTCTGGCAAGTATGCTTCTATCTGAAAGACACAAAGATACATTAAAAAATGCAATAAAATAAGGCAGCATCCTACCTTTAAGAATGTCACTAATTCATAAGCACTCTAACTGCATTACAGTGAAAGAAGCTTTGGGGAAAAAATATCTCAGAAAGTCAGAGTTTCTCCTTCCATTCTGAAACCTACTTAATATATGATCTTTGGCATCATTTAGCCTCTAGGGGTCTAAGTTTATTCATCTGAAAATGGAATAATGTGAATTACATGAGAATAATGTATTGACTTAACCCATGTATAACAGAAAGCCTAAGTAAGTAATCAAGGCTTAAATAAGATGAGTATTTTTTCCTTCAAGTAATGAGAATTCTATGGTCAGCAATTTAGGGCAGGCCTAACAGTTCCTTGATACCATCAGGGGCCCAAGTTCCTCCTGTTCCTCTGCTCAAGTATCCTTAGCATGTTCTTCTTACTGTGTGGTTGCAGGTAACAGCTGGAGCTCCAGTATCCAAACCATATTCCAAGAAGAAAGATGGGAAGAAGAAAAGGTCAAAGGATTATTCTGGTTGAGTTGGTTTCCTGTAACAAGTTACGCACATTGTATACTTTCTCTTAGATCTCAATGGGTAGAACTATATCACATGTTTACAAGGGATGTATGTTTTCCAAGGTGGTCACTTTTATATATTCAACAAAATCAGAGCTCTATTTGTAAAGAGGTATGGAGAAATAAACATTGAGTAAGAAACTAGATGTTTTAGTCACAAGTGCAATCCACCTACTTATGTAACTAAATATTTGTTGCATGGGCATTTAAAGTTAAGTATTTTACAGTGGTTGAGATGGACAGAAATGGGAATTCATCAAGAAATAAATTTCTGCTTCGAATGCCTTGATAAAAAGATAATAAAATAATACTTATAAACTTTGTTCCATCAGCCTGGCCTATATTAGAAGTCTAATAAAAAACTTGGTGCAGAAGTCATAGGGCTAACCTGTATTCCAGGGATGGAAATGATGACTTTACCTTGTAATTGGTGAAGCAGGGCAGAAATCACTACAGCCATCTTGGAAAACAGTTTTGTACATTTCTTAAGGCCATTGGTGCTATTGTGATAGGCTAAGTAGTCAAATAACTGCCCGGTATGCTTATCTTCCTTACTATAGTTAAAATTCTTTAAAGTAGCGGCTCACTGCAAGGCAGTACACTTATATTTTACTAATTTTAAACTTTTCACATACATTTTTTCAAGAGTAGTTGCCCCATGAAAAGCACTAAATGTTCTATCATTCGCTACACTGGTATAATACACCATGTGACCCAATTCTGTATATTTCAAATGGGGCCTCTTGTTTACAACAGGTAATTTTTTCTAAGTTACCTCCTGTTTAAAAATTAGGATAATACTGTCTACCTTATTAATAACAAAGTTTCTGTATTGGATGAAATAACAGATATTCAAGGTCTTCACAAGCTGCAAATACTATACAAATAAGAGTTGTTGCTATTGTTATACTTTGCTTTGTCTCTCATTTTGGACCTGCTCTATCAACATTACTCTTTATTGCAAGAAAATTATTTGCTAAAACTTTGTGGCACTTCAAAACAACATGCCATCTTTTTATGGCATGGCAACTCTTTGTAACTCAAATAAAAGTAAAAAAGATTAAATAAAGAAATAATTTTATTTCCTCCTGAAAATTCTCCCCAATGTGCCTTTTTACTTATTACCCTCACATCTCACTGCACTAACCAATCTGAATTTCAAAGTATACTTGACATTATTTATTCATTTCTATAATTTATATTCTTTGTTTTTTATATGTAGCCTAACTCAAATAATTTATTTACAGGAAATTCAGTTATTAGTTGTAATGAAGGGAAACAGTACATTGATAATCTAAAAGTGTGTTAAGGGCAGTTTATATTTGGTTTTCGAATGAACTTTTTTTCAGAGGATTTGCTTTCCTAATTATATTTTTTTCTTGCTAGACTTAAGCTTTATTTGCATTCCTTGGGCAGAAGAGGAGGAGATACTAAGGAGCATTCTGAGTACAGAGAGAAGATAGTCTGGATATAAACAAAACTCTATCATGGAGAAGTCACACAACTAAAAAATACACTGATAATCAAGAGTTGAATGCATAATACACTTGCTTTTGATCATTCCATTTCTCTTTAATATTATAAAGTCTTTTCATAGAGGGACTAGTTGCATACAAATTCTATAAATACTAAATTGAAATGTACTATACAGACCCCTTAGGGTGAATACCATCAATAACTCTTAGTGGCAAGAATATAGTTACCAAAGTCTGATGCTGACTAAAAAGCTAACAAATTGATGTGATTTTACTGTGCCTTCTATCCTGTCTTTCTGATACAAATGTGTGTCTGTATGTGTCTCTGCAGAACGGGAGAGAGGAAGAGAAGATGGATGAAATAGCAATAAAGTATTGAATGGAAATTGAAAGAAAATGATATGCCAACTGATTTTATTTTATACCAAAATTCACAGTAGCATAAACAAAGGTTTCATGGGAGAAAAACAATAAGGTACATATATCAACTTATATTTCATAAACATTAAGTGATTTTGGAGTTTACCTCAATAAATATAATTGAACACTTACTGCTTTTATTTAATTTAAAGCAAGATATACACTAGCTGTCTCTTAGCCAGGCTCATTTATAAACTATTAATGATTTAATTTGCACTTTCATCAAGAAAAGAAAAAAATAATTATTGCATAGGTCTCTTTTTCTTCAGACACTGAGTCATTATTTAATTAAGTACTATTTATAGTTTTACATACCACATTTGCATTTTTATCTAGGCACTGCATTTGAGAAAACATATATTTAATTTATATCTCGTATTTTTTTTAATCTAGGCATATGCAGATCATTAGCTTTTTCATATTGCTATGTTTTCTGTAAATTCTTTAACTCACGGATAATGGCTTTACTTCCTTTTCTTTGAAAATAATGTGGTTAATAAATTAGAGACCAAGAGAAAATCAAAATATTCTGTACAGCATTGTAGTCACTTAGTTCACAGAGTCCACATATTAAAATAATTGCATTTCGACTATATACCATGTGTTGTTTGCAATTTTTTTTTTTTATACGGACTTGATTTTCCCATTGCATGTATCCTTTTAAGAGCTATGTAAGTAGTTTACCATGTTTCAAAAAACTCCACAAACACCTCATTAAAGCTAACATAAAAGAACATCATTAAAATGGAAGAAATTGATATAATATTTAAACTCAGGAGAATGTGATCATTATCTACAATTATATGAATAATTGTTTTCAGAAAACACAGGCAGAAACAGAAGTATAAAATTTCAACAATGAAAATTGATTTTGAGTGTTAGGGAAACCGTATGAAAGTCTTTAAACTGAGTCTGGTGGAGACTTGTGGAACTTTTATTTCTAGCTAAGGGATCGTAAACGCACCAATCAGCACTCTGTGTCTAGCTCAGGATTTGTAAATACACCAATCAGTACTCTGTCTAGCTCAGGGTTTGTAAACACACCAATCAGTACTCTGTGTCTAGCTCAAGGTTTGTAAATACACCAATTGGTACTCTGTATCTAGCTAACCTAGTGGGGACTTGGAGAACTTTTCTGTCTAGCACTGTGTGTCCAGCTCAAAGATTGTAAACGCACCAAATCAGCCCTCTGTGTCCAGCTCAAGGATTGTAAATGCACCAATCAGCACTCAGTCAAAACAGACCAATCAGCTCTCTGTAAAATGGATGTGGGTGGGGTCAGATAAGGGAATAAAAGCAGGCTGTCCAAGTCAGTAAGGCCAACCCACTTGGGTCCCCTGCCACACTGTGGAAGCTTTGTTCTTTGTTGCTGCTCACTCTTTGGATCCACGCAGCTTTTATGAGCTGTAACACTCACTGCGACAGTCTGCAGCTTCACTCCTGAAGCCAGCAAGACCACAAACCCACCGGGAAGAATGAACGACTTCAGATGCGCTGCCTTTAGGAGCTGTAACACTCACCCCGAAGGTCTGCAGCTTCACTCCTGTCAGCACGACCACGAACCCACAAGAAGGAAGAAGCTCCAGACACATCTGAATGCCTGAAGGTGCAAATTCCGGACATACCATCTTTAAGAACTGTAACACTCACTGCGAGGGTCCAAAGCTTCATTCTTGAAGTCAGCAAGACCAAGAACCCATCAATTCCGGACACAAAAGTACTGAAATCATACCAAACACACTCTCGGACCACAGCACAATAAAACTAAAAGTCAACACAATGAAAATCGCTCAAAACCATACCATTATAAGGAAATTAAACAACATGCTCCTGGATGAATTTTAGGTAAATAATGAAAAAAAAAAAAAAGCAGAAATCAAGAAGTTTTTTGAAAATAATGAGAAGAAGGATACAATGTATCAGAATCTCTTAAACACAGCTAAGGCAGTGTTAAGAGGGAAATTCAGCCAGGTGGGTTGGGGGCAGTGGTTCACACCTGTAATCCCAGCACTTTGGAAGGCCAAGGTGGGTGGATCACGAGGTCAGGAGATCAAGATCATCCTGGCTAACGTGGTGAAACCGCATCTCTACTGAAAATACAAAAAATTAGCTGAATGGGGTGGCACATGCCTGTAGTTCCAGCTACTTGGGAGGCTGAAGCAGGAGAGTCGCTTCAACCTGGGAGGGCGGAGCTTGCAGTGAGCCGAGATCGCACCACTGCACTCCACCCTGGGTGACAGTGCAAGACTCTGTTTCAAAAAAAAGGGGGGCGGGGAGGGAAATTCATAGCACTAAATGCCCATGTGGAAAAGTTGGATTTAAAATTAACAGCCTAGGGAGAAATATAACAACAATATTTAGAATGTATTATATTATACTGTTATAATACCTATTTTATGTAATTTCAGATTAATCACATATAAACACTGTATTATGTAGGATTGCACATATATATAAATAAAACCATATGTATGTGTGATAATACGTATACATATATGCATGTATATGTATATGTACATTGCAAGGGAATGGTTGACACACTATATTCCAAATTATGGTTATATAAAGAGAGAGGATGTAGGAAAAGGGGATAGGGGAGGAGAACATTCACAAATGTAAGTTACAGGTAGTGTTGCATTTTTGTTATGTATGTTAGGTCATGGGTTTACCTGTAGTATATATAATAAAAAAGCAAAAGCAAGCAAACATGAACCAAGATGAAAGTGCATCATGAGTCCAGGACAGGTTGGAATAAAATGCCAAACAAGAAATAATCTCCACCCATTAAATAATTAAATAAAAGAAATAGCATGAGACAAAAATTGTCACTTGGACTTACCATTTAACTGCTACTCATAATCTTTGAAAAGTTACAAAAGAAAAATAGCTATTGAATTTATGGAGGTGCTATGTGAATAGTTCTCATCAACATCAATTGCTCTTTTCCCCTCAGTATTGAGATGAGAAAAAGCATCCACAGAATAATTTTTAGGGCCTGAGACTCTGAATCTCTTTTCTATTACATATGGCAAAAGACCTATCATCAGAATATATAGTTACTAATCTGCTTTTAATGGCTCAGGAGAAATAGGGCACTGTTTCTGGTCCCCGATGTAAGGAGCTTGAAAGTTACCACTCTGTTCGAACAATAACTAAAAAGCTGGACAAACTGAAAAATCAACAATTCTTCTTGGGTCCATAGGGGAAGCAAGGTCACAGGGCAAACCTTTGCCCTCAAAATTGGAGAGGTCACAGGTGAATATAAGGAATCACAGCTCGCCGGAGCAGAAATCTTAGTGCCTAGGTAGGAAAACCTGAGCTGGAATTGACAAATTGCTGGACAAATTGCTCAGTGTGGACAGATCTGAGAGATTAAAAACTCCAGGGGATCCAGTGTTTGGAGGCATAGGGAGAGGGGCACACTTTCGTGAGTTTTGCCTCCAGGAGCTATCTAGGCTTGTAAATATCAGAAAAATCTCCTGCTCTGACAGCAGGGGGAAGGGGAGGAACCCTCTTGAAATGTATCAGAGAATTCTATTCTTAACAAGATCTGCCCTCGGGAGAAATTATTTAACCAGAGTGTATCCTATCTGGGTTTTATCAACTGACCTGTGGTAAAGAAAATACCCAACTGCAGTTCCCTCTAGCCTTCCATGAGAGAGAAGGGAAGAATCCAACTTCAGCCCACACTAGCCATTCTGTCCCATCTAAGGAGATGGGAGGGAAAGACAGAGGAGTAGGTGTGAAATTCACAGTCCGGGTCACAGGCCCCTTAAAAATCTGAGATCTAATCCATAGAACTATAGAATTCTTTCTCTCTGCTCACATGTTACCAGAAAATTACTAAAGGCCTATTCATACTAGGCCTATTTATTACTTTTACCCAGTAAATCATGTCTGGCTATGAAGAAAAGTTACAACATATACCAAAATAAAATTTGAATAGACAGAGCAAAGATCAAAACAAGACTCAGATATTGCAGAAATATTAGAATTATCAGATAGGATTTTAAAACAACAGTGATTAATATGCTAACAGCTCTAATGGAGAACAATAATGAAAAGATGCTTCATCCTCATGGAAAATTCATTATTGTCAAGATATTAGTTCTTTTCAACATCATGGATTCAATGTTATCTCAGTCAAAATCCCGGCAAATTATTTTGTGAATGCTGACACACTGGTTCTCAAATTTATGTGGAGAGAGGCAAAAGAGCCGAAATAAACCAGCACAAAATTGAAGGCGAAGAACAAAGATGGAGACTAACACTATCCAACTTCAAGACTTAACACAAAGTTAAACTAATCAAGGTGGAGTTCTTGGTGAAAGAATAGACAAGAATAGAAAAATAGATCAATGGAACAAAATAGAGATCTCAGAAAGAGGCCTACTTAAAATATAATCAACTGATCTTTGACAAAGAAGAAAAAGCAATACAATGGAAAAAGGTAATATTTTCATTAAATAGTATCAGAAAAACAGAACTTCCAGATGAAAAAATGAAATAAAACTACCTCTTCAGAATTTAGCCAACGAAGTTGAAAACTTAAATACACACAAAAACCTACACACTGATGTTTGTAGCAGCTTTATTCAAAATTGACAAAACTTGAAAGCAGCTAAGATGTCCTTCGGTAGGTGAGTGGTTAAACTGTCATATATCCAGAGCTAAAAAAATGATTTCTCAAAACAAAAGACATGAAGGAAATTTAAATGCATACTTTCAAGTGAAAAAAGCCAATCTGAAAAGTCTGTATACTCTATGATTCCAATTATATGCCATTTTGGAAAAGGCAAAAATATGGAAACAGTAAAAAGTTGGTGGTTGCTAAGGTTTGAGGAGAGAGGGATGATAGTTGGAGGCCATAGGATTTTAAAGGCAATGAAACTACTCTGTAAGCCACTACATGGTGAATGAATCTAATTATACATTATCAAACTCATAGAAAGTACAGCACCAAGAGTTAACCCTAATGTAAGCTATGGACTTTGAGAGATAATGATGTGTCAATGTAGGTTCACCAATTGTGAAAAATGTACCACTGTGGTGGGGATAGAGAATGTTGATAATGGGGAAGGCTATGCATGTGTGGTTGCAGAGTATATATGGAAACTCTGTACTTTCACTTAATTTTGCTATGAACCTAAAACTGTTCTTTAAAAAAAAGAACCTAAAGTCTATTAAAAATAAAACAAAAAGAAATAGAGTGGTCAAAATTCTGCAGTAAGTGTAGGAGTGATAATATGAGGAAAATAGCTTAATGGAAATATTTACTATAAAGTACCAGGAGATAAATAATTAAGGATGACACTGTTTATGAAAGTTCTCTCATTTTATTTTGCAAATTATCAAGTGGCATTATTTCAGGAACAGGATGCATGTTGAACTATTGTCTCTATTAGTTCTACATCATCTAATGTTGTTCCTATCATCAGTCGTCCCTTTTGTATCACATTGGCCTTCTGGAATAACATAGAGAAGAAACACTGCTTTGTATTGCAGATTCTTTCCAGGGTTTGTTGATTCTATGATGGCAGCTATAATATTGTAAGAAGAATGCTATAGATTAACTCAGCCAAGATCGAAAGGTTATACTTTCAACCAAAATTTACATTAGCTAAACATACATCCATTTCCAATTGGTTTTTTATTACAACGATCTTGTCCTTGAGTAATTTTGTATACTCTTTGTGTTTACAATTACTTTTTAATCCAGTTTACTTTATTTATTATTTATTTATTTATTATTAATTAATTTATTTATTTTTACATTTTGGTAAGAACACAACATTAGATATACCCTTTTAACAGATTGTTAAGTGTCTATTACAGTATTGTTATCTATAGGTACAATGTCACCCATCAGATCTTCTGAATTAATTCATCTTGCATAACTGAAATTCTATACACTTTGATTAACAACTTCCCATTTCCCCTCCCCACAATCCTAAGCAACCATCATTCTGTTGTTCACTTCTGCGAGTTTTACTATTCCAGATACATACATATATATGATGATGTGGGGAAAAGAAAGAGAGATCAGCCTGTTACTATGTCTATATACAAAGAAGTAGACATAAGAGACTCCATTTTGTTCTGTATTTGAGATGCTGTTAATCTGTGACCCTACCCCCAACCTTGTCCTTGCAAGAGACATATGCTGCTAAAAGGTTTATGGAGATGTTTGCATATGCATATCAAGGCACAGCATTTTCCATTGAACTTATTCATATCACAGAGATCTTTATCCATATGTCTTACTGCTAATTTTCTCCCTACAATGATCCTATTGTCCTGCCACTCCCTTATCTTTAAGATGGTAAAGATAATTATCAATAAATACTAAGGGAACTCAGAGACCGGTGCCGGCGTGGGTCCTCTGTATGCTGAGCGCCGGTCCCTTGGGCCCTCTTTTTCTTTCTCTATACTTTGTCTCTGTGTCTCATTTCTTTTCTCAAGTCTCTAGTTCCACCTAATGAGGAACGCCCACAGGTGTGGCGGGGCAGGCCACCCCTTCATGATGATTAGTGATTAGTTCTGTTGCTTTCTCTCCTTTTTTTTTTTTTTTTTTGTTGAGAGGGAGTCTTGCTCTGTCACCCAGGCTGCAGTGCAGTGGCGCAATCTGGGCTCATTACAACCTCTGACTGCCAGATTCAAGTGACTTTCCTACCTCAGCCTCACTGAGTAGCTGGGATTACAGGCCACCACGCCTGGCTAGTTTTTGTATTTTTAATAGAGACAGGGTTTCACCATGTTGGCTACACTGGTCTCCAACTCCTGACTTCAAGTGATCCACCTGCCTCGACCTCCCAAAGTGCTGGGATTATAGGCATGAGCCACAGTGCCCAGTCAATACTCATATATAAGTAGAATCATGCAGTATTTTTCCTTCTTGACTAGCTTATTTATTTTTTAGCATAATAGCCTCTAGGTTTATTTGTGATGTTGCAGGTTGGAGGATTTCCTTCTTTTTTTTAAGGCCGAATGATATGTCATTGTATGCTTATACTACATTTTCTTTATTAACTTAGCTATCTATGGACATTTAGGTTGTTTCATACCTTGGCTATTGTGAATAATGGTGCAATGAACGTAGAAGTGGTGATTCAGAATCTCAATTTTAATTCCCTTGGATAAACATCCTAAAGTGAAATTGCTGAGTACTATTTTTAATTTTTTGAGCACTTCCATACTGTTTTCCATAGGCTGTACCAATTTACATCCCCACCAACAGCATACATGCGGTTTCTTTTATCCACATTCTCTCCAAAACTTACTGTCTCTTATTGTTTTCATAATAGCCATTTGACAGATGGAAAGTGATATATCATTGTGATTTTGATTTGCATTTCCCTGATGATTAGTGATGTTGAGCATCCTTTCCTATACCTGTTGGCTAAGTGTCTATCTATTTTGGGGAAATATTTATTCAACTCTTTAGTTCATTTTGTAATCAGGTTATTTTTGCTATTGAGTTTTAGGAGCTTCTTATGTATTTTTTATATTAACCACTGATCAGATATGTAGATTGCAAATATTTTCTCCAATTCTACTGGTTGCTTTTTGGCTCTATTAATTGTTTTCTTTTTATGAAACACTTTTAGTTTAATAAAGTCCTACTTACTAATTTTTGTTTTTATTTCCTCTGCTTCAGTTGTCAGACCTGTGAAAAATTGCCAAGACCAAAGTTTTGGAGCATTTCCCTTATGTTTTCTTCTGTGAGTTTTACAGTGTCAGGTCTTATGTTTCCATCTTTAATCCATTCAGAGTTGACTTTTTTGTATGTGTAGGATCACAGTATCATTTCTTTGTATGTGAATATTCAGTTTTCCCAAAACCTTTGTTAAAGAGGCTGTCCTTTCCCCATTGTATATTCTTGGCACCACATTAAAAATAATTTGAACATATATGTGTGAATTTATTTTTGAGCTCTCTATTCTCTTCTATTGGTCAATGTATCTTTCTTTATGCCAGTACCATACAGTTTTAATTACTGTCAGTTTGTTAAAACATTTTAAATCAAAAACTGTGATGCCTCCAGCTTTGTTCTTTTTCAAGATTGTTGTGACTATTAAGGTTTTTTGTGGTTCCATATGAATTTTAGAACAGTTTTTCCTATTTCTGCAAGAAATGCTATTACAATTTTTATAGGAATTGCATTGCAACTGTAGATCACTTTGGGTAGCATGGACATTTTAACAATATTGAGTCTATCAATACAGATGGAAAAAATACAGGATTTTTTCTACTTGTTTCTGTTTCTTGTCTAATTTCTTCCATCATTGTTTTCTACTTTTCAGTGTGCGAATCTTTCTCTTCCTTAGTTAAGTTTATGCCTAAGTATTTTATTCTTTTTCATATTATTGTAAATGGGATTATTTTTTCTAATTTCCTTTTCTAACAGTATATTATTATTGTATAGAAACACTAGTTTTTATATTATATGTAGATACTATATCCTGCAACTCTCCTGAATCCCCCCAAATTTCCTGAATTGTTTATTAGTCTTAGTATTTTGTGAAGTCTTTAGAGTTTTCTATATATAAAGTAATGTCATCTGCAAACAGGGACAATTTTACTTCTTCTTTTATTTGGATGCCTTTTTTTTTTTTTCCTTTCCTGATTGCTTTGGCTAGGACTTCCAGTACTATGTTGAATCAAATGGTAGAGTGGGTTGTTGCCTTTTTCCTAATTTAGTAGAAAGTTTTCACTATGGAGTATGATGCTTGCTATGGGCTTTTAATATATGGCCTTTACTTAATGTAATTTCCTTCTATTACTAGTTTATTGAATATATTTATCATGAAAGGATGTTGAATTTTATCAAGATTGTTTGGAATCTAGTAAGATAATCATGTGTATTTATTTCTTTTTGTGGTTAATGTGGTGTATCACATTAATTGATTTTTACGTGTTGAATCACTCTTGCATCTCAGGGATAAATCTCACTTGGTCATAGTGTATGATCCTTTTAAAATTCTGTTGAATTCAGTTTGCTAATATTTTGTAAGGAATGTTTTTATCTATGTTCTAGAGGGATCTTAGTCTATACATATATATATATATGTTTTATGGTATCTATGTCTAGCCTTGGTGTTAGGATAATCCTGGCTTCATAAAATGAGTTAGAAGTGTTTCCTCCTCTTCAATGTTTTGGAAGAGTTTGAGAAGAATTGCGATTACTTTTTCTTCCTGTATTTGGTAAAATATACCAGTAAAGCCATCTAGTCCTGGACTTTTCTTGGTTGGGAGTTTGTTGATTACTGATTCAAACTCCATACTAGTGATAGCTATGATCTGACCTTCTGTTTCTTATTGACTCAGTCTTGGTAAGTTGTGTGTTTCTAGGAATTTATTCATTTCCCTAAGTTATTCATTTTGCTCATATATAATTGCTCATAGTGATCTCCTATGAGCCTTTATATTTCTATGACATAAGTTTGAATGTTTCCTATTTTATTTCTAACTTCATTTGAGTCTTCACTTTTTTTCCCTTAGTTTAGCTAAAGGTTTGTCAATTTTATCTTTTCAAAAAGCAAACTCATTTCAATGATTTTTTTCTATTGTTTTTCTGTCATCTATTTTATTTATTTCTGCTCTAATCTTTATTATATTCTTCCTTCTGTTAATTTTTAGGCTCATTTTTTTCTTCATTTTCTTATTCCGTGAGGTGTAATGTTAGTTTGTTTATTTGAAATTTCTCATTTATTAATGTAAGCATTTATCTCTATTAACTTCCCTCACAGAACTGCTTTTGCTATATCCCATAATTTTTAGTATATTTCATTTTTGTTTTTGCTTTTCTCAAAATATTTTGAAATTTCGCTTTTGATTTCTTTTGTAATCCATTGATAATACAAAAACGTATTGTTTTATATCCTCCTAGTTTTAAATTTTTCGGTTATTCTTCTGATATCGAGTTTTAGTTTTGTTCCACTGTAGTTAGAAAAGATACATGACATGATTTCAAACTTTTAAAATTTGTTAAGCACTTTTTTGTCTCCTAACGTGATCTGGAGAATGTACTGTGAGCACTTGAATAATGTATATTCTGTTATTGAGTTTGTCCATATATTTGGACATTTGGTCTAGTGTTCTATTCCAGTCCACTGGTCTTATTACTCATTTTCTGTCTGGTTGATATATCCATCATTAAAAGTGGACTATTGAAGTCTCCTACTATTATTATATTGTTTATTTTACCCTTAAGTTTTGCCAATATTTGCTTTATATATTTAGTGCTCTAATATTGGGTGTATATATGTTTATAATTGTTATTTCTTCCTGGTTGATCCTTTTATCACTGTATAACATCCTTCTTTGTCTCTTTTGACAGTTATTACTTAAAACCTATTTTGTCTGATATAAATACAGCCACTCTATCTCTTTTTGCCATTTGTTTGAGATATCTTTGTTTGAAATTTTTATATTTACAGCCTATGTGCCCTTAAATATAAAATAAGTCTCCTATAGGCAGCATTTAGTTGAATCTTGGCTTCTTTTTTGTTTTTTTGTTGGTTTGCTTGTTTGTTTTTCAAGTCACTCGTGTTTTGATTGGGGATTTAATTCATTTGAATTTAATGTAATGATTGATGGAGAAGGATTTACTATTGCCATTTTGTTAACTGTTTTTGTATCGTACTTCTTTTGTTCTTCTGTTGAATCTCTTTGTGTCTCATATTTTGTATTAATACACCTTGATTTTTTTCTGTTTTTCCTTTGTGTAAACTTTCATTGGTATTTTCTTGGTGGTTAGTGGCTTACATAAAATATCTTATGATTATAACTGTCTATTTATAGCTGATAACAACTTAACTTCACTCTCATACAAAATGCTCTACACTTTTATATTCTTCCCCCACATTATATATTATCAATATCTCACAATTTATGTCTATTTGTATTGTGTACCTGTTAACAGGATTTTAAATATTATTATTTAAAATAGTTTCATCTTAATGTTTATACTATAATTAAAGTTATATTTCCAACACTATTACAGTAATATGGTATTCTGTATTCTTCCATATGTTTATCTTTGCCAGCCAAGGTTCATATTTCTTTATGCTATTGTGTTGCTGTGTAATATCTTTCCACTTTAACTTGGAAGAACTCCCATTAGAACTTTTTGTAAGGCAAGCCTAGTGGTGATGAACTTCCGCAGCTATTATTCGTTGGGAAAATCTTTATCTCTTCTTCATTTGTACAAGATTTTTGCTGGGCAAATTATTTTTAGTTGGTACTTCCTTTTCTCTCAACACTTTGCATGTATGTTCCCATACTCTTCTGACTTGCAATGTTTCTGCTGCAAAATCTGCAGATTATATTACGAGGTTTCCCTTTATGTAACAAGTTGCTTTTATCTTTCTATTTTTAAAATTTATGACTATGGCAATTTGATTATACTGTGTCTCAATATTAATTTTGGGGGGGCTTGTTTGGCATTCCATAGGCTTCATGGAACTGAATGTTTGTTTACTTGCCAGATTTGAGAAGTTTTCAGCCATTATATCTTTAAATAAGCTTTCTTCCCCTTACTCTCTCTCTTCTCTTTCTCTGACTTTCATAATATTTATATTTGATATGTTTTGGCTCTGTGTCCCTACCCAAATCTCATCTCAAATTATAATCCCCATGTGTCGAGAAAGGGACCTGTAATCCCCACCTGTCTGGTGAGAGAGGTGATTGGATCATGGGGATGGTTTTCCCCATGCTGTTCTCATGATAGTGAATGAGTTATCATGAGATCTGATAGTTCTATAAGTGTTTGACAGTTCCTCCTTCACATACTCTTCTCTTTTACCTGCTGTCATGTAAGACATGCCTGCTTCCCTTTCTGCCATGATTGTAAGTTTCCTGAAACCTCTCCAGCCATGCAGAAGAGTGATTCAATTAAACATCTTTCCTTTATAAGTTACCCAGTCTCAGGTATTTCTTTATAGCCGTGTGAAAACAGACTGATACAATATTTGTCAGCTCGATGGTATCTTATACATTCCTCAAGCTCTCTTCAGCCCTTTCTATCCTTTTCTTTTTTTCCTGTGACTGGATAATTTCTAATAACATGTCTTCAAGTTCACTGACATTTTCTTCTGCTTGATGTAGTCTGCTGTCAAACATCTCTAGTAATTCTTTTAGTTATTATACTATTCAACTCTATAATTTCTGTTTAGTACTTTAAAAAATATTTTCTTTAAATTGATATGCTCACTTCCTTGATGTATTGCTCTTCTGACCTCAGTGAGCATCTTTTTGAAAGTTACTTTTATTTTTCCATCGAATAAATTACATATTTCCATTTTATTGGGTTTGGTTTTTATAGATTTATCTTGTTCCTTTATTTAAAATATGTATCTCAATTTCTTCTTTTTCTTTGACTCTCTGTGTTGGTGTCTATGCATTAGATTAAACAGCTACCTCTCCCAATCTTCAACAACTGGCCTTGTATAGAACTTTGTATAGATTTTTATCAGTTAGCCTGGCCAGTAATTCTGGGTGTCTCTCAAACTTTGTGTTCTTCTAGGCTACATCTTTGTTCTTACATCTTTGTTCTTAGCAGTTCCCAGAAGTCTAGAGAATACTACGCACCATCATTGCCTAGAGACATGTGAGAAGAAATCCAGTTTCTCAAGTAACAGCTGGAAAAGTTGGGGCACTAGATGTGTGGACCAATTCCTTTCATCCTCATGGAGAGGCTGAAAGATGGAGTTTATCACCTACTCGTTCTACACTAAGACAGAGAGATGTATGGAGAGCTGTAGCAAATGCCCACACTCTCATAAAAAATGTATTATCTATTGAACCATTTATTTGCTCTCTGTAGACCACAGGGAACCAGAAAATGTTGGTCCCTGTCAATAATTAGAAACAGAAAAGTTAGTATCCAGTCCTTCAAGTAGCAGCCACAAAAATTAAGGGTTGGGAAGCTTAATGTGTACTCCAATTCTTTCCAGCGAGAAGCTGAAAGCTTGGTTTTATCACTGGAGTGAGCCAGGGAATGAGCTGTGGGAAGCACTACATATCCATTTTATTTATTTTTATTTATTTATTTTTTAATTATTATTATACTTTAAGTTCTGGGATACATGTGCAGAACATACACATTTGTTATATAGGTATACATGTGCCTTGGTGGTTTGCTGCACCCATCAACCTGTCATCTACATTAGGTATTTTTCCTAATTCTAGCCCTCCCCTACCCCCCAGTCCCCACTAGGCTCCAGTGTGTGATGTTCCCCTCCCCGTGTCCATGAGTTCTCTTTGTTTGACTCCCATTTATGAGTGAGAACATTCAGTGTTTGGTTTCCTGTTCCTCTGTTAGTTTGCTGAGAATGATGGTTTCTAGCTTAATACAAGTCCCTGCAAAGAACATGAAATCATCCTTTTTTTGGCTGCATAGTATTCCATGGTGTATATGTGACACATTTTCTTTATCCAGTCTATCACTGATGGGCATTTGGGTTGGTTCCAAGTCTTTGCTATTGTGCACAGTCCTGCAATAAACATACATGTGCATGGTCTTTATAGTAAAATGATTTATAATCCTTTGGGGATATATCTAGTAATGGGATTGCTGGGTCAAATGTTATTTATGCTTCTAGATCTTTGAGAAATTGCCACATTGCCTTCCACAATGGTTGAAGGAAGTACACTCCCATCACTCTTCAGTATCTGTTGTTTCCTGACTTTTTAATGATCGCCATTCTAACTGGCATGAGATGATATCTCATTGTGATTTTGATTTGCATTTCTCTAATGACCAGTGATGGTGAGCTTTTTTTTCATGTTTCTGGGCCACATGCATGTCTTCTGTTGAGAAGTGTCTGTTCATATCTTTCTCCCGCTTTTTGATAGGGTTGTTTGATTTTTTTCTTGTAAATTTGTTTAAGTTCCTTGTAGATTCTGGATATTAGCCCTTGGTCAGATGGATAGATTGCAAAAATTTTCTCCCATTCTGTAGGTTGCCTGTTCACTCTGATGATAGTTTCTTTTGCTATGCAAAAGCTCTTTAGCTTAATTAGATCACATTTGTTAATTTTGGCTTTTGTTGTCATTGCTTTTGGTGTTTTAGTCATGAAGTCTTTGCCCATGCCTATGTCCTGAAAGGTATTGCCTAGGTTTTCTTCTAGGGTTTTTATGGTTTTAGGTCTTACATTTAAGTCTTTAATCCATCTTGAGTTAATTTTTGTGTAAGGAGTAAGGAAGGGGTCAAGTTTCAGTTTTCCGCATATGGCTAGCCAGTTTTTCCAGCACTATTTATTAAATAGGGAATCCTTTCCTCATTGCTTGTTTTTGTCAGGTTTGTCAAAGATCAGATGGTTGTAGATGTGTGGTGTTATTTCTGAGGCCTCTGTTCTGTTCCATTGGTCCATGTATCTGTTTTGGTACAAGTACCATGCTGTTATGGTTACTGTAGCCTTGTGGTATTGTTTAAAGTCAGGTATCGTGATGCCTCCAGCTTTGTTCTTTTTGCTTAGGATTGTCTGGGCTATACGGACTCTTTTTTGGTTCCATATGAAATGTAAAGTACTTTTTTTTTCTAATTCTGTGAAGAATGTCAATGGTTGTGTGATGGGGATAGCATTGAATCTGTAAGTTCCTTTGGACAGTATGGCCATTTTTACAATATTGATTCTTCCTATCCATGAACATGAATTTTTTTCCATTTGTTTGTGTCCTCTTTTACTTCCTTGAGCAGTGTTTTGTAGTTCTCTTTGAAGAGGTTCTTCACATCCCTTGTAAGTTGTATTCGTAAATATTTTACTCTCTTTGCAGCAATTGTGAATGGGAATTCACTCATGATTTGTCTTTCTGTTTGTCTATTATTGGTATATAGGAACTCTTGTGATTTTTGCACATTGATTTTATATCCTGAGACATTACTGAAGTTGCTTATCAGCTTAAGGAGATTTGGGGCTGAGACAATGGGGTTTTCTAAAGATACAATCATGCCATCTACAAACAGAGACTATTTGACTTCCTCTCTTCCTATTTGAATATGCCTTATTTCTTTCTCTTTCCTGATTGCCTTGACCAGAACTTCCAACACTATGTTGAATAGGAGTGGTGAGAGAGGACATCCTTGTCTTGTGTCAGTTTTCAAAGGGAATGCTTCTAGCTTTTGCCTTTTCAGTGTGATATTAGCTGTGGGTTTTTCATAAATAACTATTATTATTTTGAGATTTGTTCCATCAATACCAAATTTATTAAGAGTTTTTAGCACATAGGGCTGTTGAATTTTGTCAAAGGCCTTTTCTGCATCTATTGAGATAATCATGTGGTTTTTGTAATTGGTTTTGTTTATGTGATGGATTATGCTTATTGATTTACAGATGTTAAACCAGCCTTGCATCCCAGGGATGAAGCTGACTTGATCATGATGGATCAGCTTTTTGATGTGCTGCTGGATTCGTTTTGTCAATATTTTATTAAGGATTTTTGCATTGATATTCATCAGGGATATTGGCCTGAAATTTTCTATTTTTCTTGTGTTTCTGCCAGGTTTTGGTATCAGGATGATGCTGGCCTCATAAAAGGAGTTAGGGAGGAGTCCCTCTTTTTCTGTTGTTTGAAATAGTTTCAGAAGAAATGGTACCAGCTCCTTGTTGTACCTCTGGTAAAATTTGGCTGTGAATCCATCTGGTCCTTGGCTTTTTGGAGTTGGTAGGCTATTAATTATTACCTCAATTTCAGACCTTGTTATTGGTCTATTCAGGGATTCGACTTCTTCCTGGTTTAGTCTTCAGCGGGTGTGTCCAGGAATTTATACATTTCTTCTAGATTTTCTAATTTATTTCCATAAAGGTGTTTATGATATTCTCTGATGGTAGTCTGTATTTCTGTGGGATCAGTGGAGATACCCCCTTTATCATTTTTTATTGTGTCTTTTTTATTCTTCCCTCTTTTCTTCTTTATTAGTCTGGCTAGTGGTCTATCTATTTTGTTAATCTTTTCAAAAAACTGGCTCCTGGATTCACTGATTTTTTTTGAAGGCTTTCCGTGTTTCTATCTCCTTCAGTTCTGCTCTGATCTTAGTTATTTCTTGTCTTCTGCGAGCTTTTGAATTTGTTTGTTCTTGCTTCTCTAGTTCTTTTAATTGTGATGTTAGGGTGTCAATTTTAGATCTTTCATTTTTTCTCCTGTGGGCATTTAGTGCTCTAAATTTCCCCGTAAACACTGCTTTAGCTGTGTTCCAGAGATTCTGGTACGTGTTGTCTTTGTTCTCATTGTTTTCAAAGAACTTATTTATTTTTGCTTTAATTTTGTTATTTACCCAGTTGTCATTCAGGAGCAGATTGTTCAGTTTCCACGTAGCTGTGTGGTTCTGAGTGAGTTTCTTAATCCTGCATTCTAAGTTGATTGCACTGTGGTCTGAGAGAGTGTTATGATTTCTGTTCTTTTGCATTTGCTGAAGAGTGTTTCACTTCCAATTATGTGGTTGATTTCAGAATAAGTGTGATGTGGTGCTGAGAAGAATGTATATTCTGTTGATTTGGGGTGGAAAGTTCTGTAGATATCTATTAGGTCTGCTTGGTCCAGAGCTGAAATCAAGTCCTGAATATCCTTGTTAATTTTCCGTCTCATTGATCTGTCTAATATTGACAGTGGGTTGTTAAAATCTCCCACTATTATTGTGTGGGAATCTAAGTCTCTTTGTAGGTCTCCAAGAACTTACTTTATGAATGTGGGTGCTCCTGTATTGGGTGCATATATATATTTAGGATAGTTAGCTCTTCTTGTTGTATTGATCCCTTTACCATTACATAATGCCCTTCTTTGTCTTTTTCGATCTTTGTTAGTTTAAAGTCTGTCTTATCAGAGGCTAGGAGGATTGCAACCCCTGCTTTTTTTTTTCTTTCCATTTGCTTGGGAAATATTCCTCCATCCCTTTATTTTGAGCCTATGTGTATCTTTGCACATGAGATGGGTGTCCTGAATACAGCACGCCAATGGGTCTTGACTCTTTATCCAGTTTGCCAATTTGTGTCTTTTAATTGGGGCATTTAGCTCATTTATGTTTTTTTCTAATTTTTTTTATTATTATACTTTAAGTTCTAGGGTCATGTGCATAACATGCAGCTTTGTTACATACGTATACTTGTGCCATGTTGGTGTGCTGCACCCATCAACTCGTCAGCACCCATCAACTCGTCATTTACATCAGGTATCACTCCCAATGCAATCCCTCCCCCCTCCCCCCTCCCCATAATAGGCCTCGGTGTGTGATGTTCCCCTTCCCGAGTCCAAGTGATCTCATTGTTCAGTTCCCACCTATGAGTGAGAACATGCGGTGTTTGGTTTTCTCTTCTTGCGATAGTTTGCTGAGAATGATGGTTTCCAGCTGCATCCATGTCCCTACAAAGGACACAAACTCATCCTTTCTTATGGCTGCATAGTATTCCATGGTGTATATGTGCCACATTTTCTTAATCCAGTCTGTCACTGATGGACATTTCGGTTGATTCCAAGTCTTTGCTATTGTGAATAGTGCCGCAATGAACATACGTGTGCATGTGTCTTTATAGCAGCATGATTTATAATCCTTTGGGTATATACCCAGTAATGGGATGGCTGGGTCACATGGTACTTCTAGTTCTAGATCCTTGAGGAATCGCCATACTGTTTTCCATAATGGTTGAACTAGTTTACAATCCCACCAACAGTGTAAAAGTGTTCCTATTTCTCCACATCCTCTCCAGCACCTGTTGTTTCCTGACTTTTTAATGATTGCCATTCTAACTGGTGTGAGATGGTATCTCATTGTGGTTTTGATTTGCATTTCTCTGATGGCCAGTGATGATGAGCATTTTTTCATGTGTCTGTTGGCTGTATACATGTCTTCTTTTGAGAAATGTCTGTTCATATCCCTTGCCCACTTTTTGATGGGGTTGTTTGTTTTTTTCTTGTAAATTTGTTTGAGCTCTTTGTAGGTTCTGGATATTAGCTCTTTGTCAGATGAGTAGATTGCAAAAATTTTCTCCAATTCTAGGTTGCCTGTTCACTCTGATGGTCGTTTCTTTTGCTGTGCAGAAGCTCTTTAGTTTAATTAGATCCCATTTGTCAATTTTGGCTTTTGTTGCCATTGCTTTTGGTGTTTTAGACATGAAGTCCTTGCCCATGCCTATGTCCTGAATGGTATTACTTAGGTTTTCTTCTAGGGTTTTTATGGTATTAGGTCTAACATTTAAGTCTCTAATCCATCTTGAATTAATTTTCATATAAGGAGTAAGGAAAGGATCCAGTTTCAGCTTTCTACTTATGGCTAGTCAATTTTCCCAGCACCATTTATTAAATAGGGAATCCTTTCCCCATTTCTTGTTTTTCTCAGGTTTGTCAAAGATCAGATGGCTGTAGATGTGTGGTATTATTTCTGAGGACTCTGTTCTGTTCCACTGGTCTATATGTCTATCATTTACGTTTAAGGTTAATATTGTTATGTGTGAATTTGATCCTGTCATTATGATGCTAGCTGATTATTTTGTCCATTAGTCAATGCAGTTTCTTCATAGTGTCAATGGTCTTTACAATTTGGCATGTTTTTGCAGTGGCTGGTACCGGTTGTTCCTTTCCGTGTTTAGTGCTTCCTTCAGTAGCTCTTGTAAGGCAGGCCTGGTGTTGACAAAATCTCTCAGCATTTGCTCGTTTGTAAAGGATTTTATTTCTCCTTCACTTATGAAACTTAGTTTGGCTGGATATGAAATTCTGGGTTGAATATTCTTTTCTTTAAGAATGCTGAATATTGGGCCCCACTGTCTTCTGGCTTGTAGGGTTTCTACAGAGATATCCACTATTAGTCTGATAGGCTTCCCTTTGTGGGTAACCTGACCTTTCTCTCTGACTGCCCTTAACATTTTTTCCTTCATTTCAACCTTGGTGAATCTGATGATTATATGTCTTGGGGTTGCTCTTGAGAAGTATCTTTGTGGTGTTCTCTTTATTTCCTGAATTTGAAGGTTGGCCTGTATTTTTAGGTTGAGGAAGTTCTCCTGGATAATATCCTGAAGAGTGTTTTCCAACTTGGTTCCATTCTCCCCATCACTTCAGGCACACCAATCAAATGTAGATTTGGTCTTTTCACATAGCCCCATATTTTTTGGAGGCGTTGTTCATTTCTTTTCATTCTTTTTTTCTCTAATCTTGTCTTCATGCTTTATTTCATTAAATTGATCTTCAATCTCTAATATTTTTTCTTCTACTTGATTGATTCAGCTATTGATACTTGTGTATACTTCACAAAGTTCTTGTGCTGTGTTTTTCAGCTTCATTAGGTCATTTATTTTCTTCTCGAAACGGTTATTCTACATAGCAATTCCTCTAATCTTTTTTCAAGGTTCTTTGCTTCCTTGCATTGGGTTAAAGCATGTTCCTTTAATTTGGAGGAGTTTGTTATAACTCACCTTCTGACACTTACTTCTGTCGTTCATCAGACTCATTCTCCATCCAGTTTTGTTCCCTTACTGGTGAAGAGTTGTGATCCTTTGCAGGAGAAGAGGCATTCTGGTTTTTGGAATCTTCAGCCTTTTTGTTTTGTTTTTTTCCTCATCTTGGTGGATTTATCTACCTTTGGTCTTTGATGTTGGTGAACTTTAGATGGGATTTCTGAGTGGATGTCCTTTTTGTTGATGTTGATGCTATTCCTTTCTGTATGTTACTTTTCCTTCTAACAGTCAGGCCTCTCTGCTGCAGGTCAGCTGGAGTTTGCTGGAGGTCCACTCCAGACCCTGTTTGCCTTGGTATCACCAGTGGAGGCTGAAGAACAGCAAAGATTGCTGCCTGTTCCTTCCTCTGGAAGCTGTGTCCCAGAGGGTCACCCACCAGATACTAGCTGGAGCTCTCCTGTATGAGGTGTCTGTTGACCCCTGCTGGGAAGTGTCTCCCAGTCAGGAGGCACGGGGGTCAGGGACCCACTTGAGGAGGCAGTCTGTCCCTTACCAGAGCTCGAGTGTTGTGCTGGGAGATCTGCTACTCTCTTCAAGCCGGCAGCCAGGAACTTTTAAGTCTGCTGAAGCTGCACAAACAGCTGCCCCTCTCCAAAGGTGCTTGGTCTCAGGAAGATGGGAGTTTTGTCTATAAGCCCGTGACTGAGGCTGCTGCCTTCTTTTCAGAGATGCCCTGCCCAAAGAGGAGGAATCTAGGGAGGCAGGCTGGCGACGGTGGCTTTGTGGTGTTGTGGTGGGCTCCACTCAGTTCAAACTTTCCAGTGGTTTTGTTTACACTGTGAGGGGAAAATCGCCTTCAGTGGATCTTAGCTTGCTGGGCTCCAAGGGGGTGGGATTCATTGAGCTAGACCACTTGGCTCCCTGGCTTCAGCCCCTTTCTAGAGGAGTGAATGGTTCTGTCTTGCTGGCATTCCAAGTGCCATTGGGGTATGAGAAAAAAACTTCTGCAGTTAGCTCAGTGTCTGCCCAAATGGCTGCCCAGTTTTGTGCTTGAAACCCAGGGCCCTGGTGGTGTAAGCACCTGAGGGAAACTCCTGGTCTGTGGGTTGCGGATGCCATGGAAAAAGTGTAGTATCTGGGCTGGAGTGCACTGCCCTCAGAGCACAGTCCCTCAGGGATTCCCTTGGCTAGGGGAGGGAATTCCTCAATCCCTTGCATTTCCTGGGTGAGGTAATGCCCCACCCTGCTTCTGCTTGTCCTCTGTGGGCTGCACCCACTGTCCAACTAGTACCAATGAGATGAACCTGGTACCTTAGTTGGAAATGCAGAAATCACTCACCTTCTTTGTTGATCTTTCTGGGAGCTGCAGACTGGAGCTGTTCTTATTCGGCCATCTTGCCAGCCACAGGTACATATCCATTTTAAAGTGCCACTTTTTTCTTTGTAGTTTCCAGGACACAATTGATTGTCAGCCTCATCAACTCCCAGAGACAAGTTAGTTTGAAGCCAGAACTTTGGGAAAAAGCCAGAAATGTAAGGGTGCTAAATGTGAGGTAGAAACTCTTTACTTGCAGAGAGAAGCTGGGAGCTGGAGATTCTCTCCCAATTATACAGAACTCTACAAGTGGAGGATTTATGGGGAGTGTGCATGTCAGCTTTACCTACTAGTTTTGATGTGAATAGTTTCCCACTCATGCAGGATGCAAGAGCCTCTCCACCAGTTTCTGAATTTCTCACAAAGGGAAATGATCCATGTGTTGTTGTTGAATTGTTGCATCTAATGAGGTAAGGAAAGTGTGCGTCCTTCTATTCTGCCATCTTGCTGATGTCACCCCTATATTTTAATAAACATTATCATAGTCTTTTATTGAATTCTTACATTTTTGATATGGCATATGCATTAAATTGATGTGTTTTTATGAGTTAAAAAATATATTAAATGTTTACATTAGCTTGTTATTGTATTGGAAAATCTTTGCAGATTCTTTTTTTTTTTTTTTTTGAGACAGAGTATCAGTCTTGTTGCTCAGGCTAGAGTACAATGGTGTGATCTTGGCTAACTGCAACCTCTGCCTCTTGGGTTCAAGTGATTCTCCTGCCTCAGCCTCCTGAGTAGCTGAAATTACAAGCATGCGCCACCATGCCAGCTAATTTTTTGTATTTTTGGTATAGACGGGGTTTCACCATGTTGATCAGGCTGGTCTTGAACTCCTGACCTCAGGTGATCCGTCTGCTTCAGCCTCCCAAAGTGCTGGGATTACAGGCATGAGCCACTTATGTTTTAATAGAAGTAAATATGTCCTTGGAAAACGAAGTTATAGAATCTTTCAGAAAGCAGTACTATTTCATGCAAAAAGCCTTCCAATAAATCTGGTACATATGTCATAATTTTTAATAATAGCTGCTCACACAATAAGAACAAGGTGATAGTTAATTTCAGCCCAGCTAAACACTCAAAGAGAACACTATTTATAATATGGTTTCCAGAGTTTCTTTATGTTATTAATGTTTTCAGAGCAAGAACCAATCAATTTTACACCATTACATGCATTTACATAGCGCTATAGAAATATAATATTTATTCATATGAAATATAAATAAGATATACAAGTATAAATAAATATAATACAAATGGCATAATTTTTAGTATAAGAGGATAGCCTGTATTTAAATCTACTTTTGTTCTGAATGGTTTCATACAAAAATTTCAAATATTACTGATTAAACTATGATCACTGCATTTACCAGAATAAATTAAATGTGTGGAGAGGACCTGAAAGATGATGCAGTATCTTGGAACATATGCAATATATAAGTGCTTACACATATAAACCTTTAAGAGAAATATCATAATGTCTATAAGCACAGACATCTGAGAAAGAGATGGATTCGAACCTTGGCTCAGCTATTTCCCCCTTGGTGACTTTGGGCAAGTTCGTATCATAAAATAGAGATGGTAGGTTTTTAACATGATGAGAAATGCATATAACGATTTGGCAGAATGTCCATTATTTAATAAGTACTCAGTAAATGATGATTATGTCCACTTGCTTATTTTGAAGCTTAGTGTAGAAATAGAAAATAAATGCTAATTCAAGTGCTGATAACCTAAATAGTCAGTGGGCTTAATCGAATTCAGGCTTTAGTCTGAGAAAATTTAATTAAATATAGTCATCCACTCATTTCCTTTCCCATATAACTGAATTTTGAAAGAAACTGATATTTTTGAGAAGACAGATTCTACTTTTCTTGCAAGCACTTGCTTTAGCCTCATAATGTGAATCAGAAAAGCAGAAATGATGCTAGGAAATATGAGTTGGGAAAGTGCAAATTTGGTGGGCCAAATGGAATTTCTGCGGGTATAATGATTTTTAGAAACTGACAGCAAGCTGTCTAATACCATATTTCCATATTCATCCTCGAGTAGCATGAGCCACAAAATTCCTAGCACAGAGCCTTCCTGGTTGGCTGGGTTATATCTTTGGGAAGCTTTATAGCTGCACTTTAAAATAAATCCACACAATTTGGGGCTTTAAATTCCATTTTTGGAATATTAATCTAAGAGAACAACAGACATTTATTCTGTCCAAATGTGCTATTGGCCCTGTTAAAACCATGCTGCAGAATTCTTCTGTGTATGATTGAGAACCTTATATTGCCTTCTTGTCATAATAAGTTCCATGAAAGGCAGTAACTCCTTAATGGATATTTGTTCACCTGTCTCATCTATTCCAATAAAAAGCTGAAATAAATACACACTTGAATTGCTCTAAGGATTTATTCACACGGAAATTATCTGTCAGGAAGTTAGTTATATCCATGAGACATTCATCTCTTCTCTGTGTGTAGTAGGCCACCAGATGGTAGCTCTCCACAGCTCTCATGGGCTGTGAATTGGCACTAATTGAAACATCAACACTCACTTCAAGGCTCCTATGGAGGAACTACATCCTCAGATCTCCAAACACTCTAAACCATGAATTTAGAGTGCACTGCATTATATGTTATTGTTTTTATTTTGGAAAAATCAATAATATATTCACAGAAAATGTTACACGTGCACTAGGAAAAAAAAAAATCCTTGAAATTTTATAATTTGCATTCTAAATACTTCTATCCTGATTCTAAATGGCATCAAACAGCATATTTTTTCAAGATTATATAAAACATTGCTGGTGACAAATTTTCACTCTAAGAAGGATATTATTTTCAATTGATTTGATTTCATTAAAGATGTACATAGGCTTTAATGATGGGAAGCTAA